>NW_012102687.1:2914709-2915452 GCF_000951045.1 Mandrillus leucophaeus | reverse complement strand
TATCTGCTTTCTTTTTCATCGAGATAGGGCCTTTGTTCCTATCTTGTTTAGAGCATGTTTCGAATAAGATACACTCCAAAATGGAAAAGCTCTGGGCAAGGAGTGAATGTTGTAGTGAATACCTGAGTGTTTTTTCACAGTAGCTGCCTTTAACTGTGTGTCACGACCACTGTCAAAGAAAATGAAAATATATTTTCTCTCTGTATTAGAATTTTTTCCCCTTCTCTCTCACCATTCCCATTCTGGTCTTTTTTACCTTAATCCCTATCCTTTTTTTCTCTCTTTACCGCTCTCTTCCTTTTTTCGGATGTTGGCTCTTATTGTTTAAGGACTGAATATCACTTTATGTCACTTGTATGCTTCAGAATTGGAATTTGTGAACATGACTTATTTCCTTACATCAATGTCTGGGGAAAAACTAAATATGTCTTGATCTCTCATAAAGAGGTAGTTTTAAAGAGTGCCTTGTCATGGACTGATTTAATTTTTTGTTCTTTCTTTTTTAAAAAATTAATATATTATTGGCCAGGCACGGTGGCTCACGCCTGTAATCCCAGCACTTTGGGAGGCCAAGGCGGGCGGATCATGAGGTCAGGAGATCGAGACCATCGTGGCTAACATGGTGAAACCCCGTCTCTACTAAAAATACAACAAATTAGCTGGGCATGGTGGCCGGCGCCTGTAGTACTAGCTACTCGGGAGGCTGAGGCAGGAGAATGGTGTGAACCCGGGAGGCGGAGCTT
>NW_012102687.1:2906891-2911369 GCF_000951045.1 Mandrillus leucophaeus | reverse complement strand
TATTCTTCTGTAGCATGCAATGCTATTTAATAGCATTTAACCCACAGTAGAACTTTCAAACATTGGAGTCAATTCTTTCAAACCCTGCCACTCCTTTATCAACTACATTTATGTAATATTCTAAATATTTTCTTGTAATTTCACAGCGTCATAGATTACATCTCAATAAACCACTTTATTTGCTCATCCATAAGGATCAACTTCTCATCTGTTCAAGCTTGATCATGAGATTGCAGAACTTCAGTCACACTGTCAGGCTCCAATTCTAATTCGTCGTCTTGCTATTTCCACCACATATGCAGTTACTTTCTTCACTGAAGTTTTGAACCTCTCAAGGACATCCATGAAGGTTGGCTCAATTTCTTTTAAACTTCTGTTAATGTTGATATTTTGACCTCCTCTGATAAACCACAAATGTTCGTGATGGCATCTAGAATAGTGAATTATTTCCAGCAGTTTTTCAACTTACTATCTATGGCAGCTATATAGTCTTACACAAAACATGTCTTAAATAATAAAACTTGAAAGTCAAAATTATTCTTTGGCCTATGTGCTGCAGAATGGATGTTGTGTTAACAGGCACGAGAACAACATTAGTTTCTTTGCACATCTCCCTCCATCAGAGCTCTTGGGTGATCAGTTGCATGGTCAATGAGCCATAATATTTTGAAAGAAACCTTTTTTGGAACAGTAGGCTTAAAATATGCAATAAATCATGCTGTAAACAGATGTGCTGTCCTCCAAGCTTTGTTATTCCATTTATAGAGCACAGGCAAAGTAGATTTAGCATAATTCTTATGGGCCAAAGATTTTTGAAATGGTAAATGAGCATAGGCTTCAACTTAAAGTCACTAGTTGCATTGGGGCCCAGAATTCTCTACAGGTAATTCTGATGCACACTGAAGTTTAGAACCACTGCATGAAAGCTGTGGCAGCCCACAAGTGATTCACCATGCTGAGCAAATGGGGAAACAGAAGCAGCAATCCTGAGAACACCAGTGTTTGTAACATAGACTCCTGGTGAGTCACAGATAGCTCCCTTCCTTTCCTATGACACAGAACAGGCATGAAATGGGAACAAGGGTTGTAAGTGGCCCCTAAGTGAAGCTCATCTGGCACCTGCTTCCACCTGCCCCAATCCTTAGTTAAACCTGAGATCAGTGAGAAAGAAAAGAGAACCGACTCTCATTATCTTTCTCTGTGCCCTGTCCACTCTTTATCCTTCTGGTTTATTATCAGTTGAATTGTATCCTCCTGAAAAGACTGTTGAATCCCTAATCCCAAGTATCTCAGAATGTGGCCTTACTTGAAAATAAGTTCTCTCCAAAGGTATCAAGTTAAAGTGAAGTCATTAGGATGGGTTCTAATCCAATATAACTGGGTTCTCTATGGAAAAAAAAAAAGAGAGAGATATTTAGACATAGAGACAGACACAGGTAAATGAAAGATTTGAAATCACACAAGGAGAAGATGGCCCTGTGACTGGCAAGATGCCTCTATAAGCCAGGAATGTCCCAGCAAGAATTGCCAGCAAGCAGCAGAAACTAGAAGCCAGGAAAGATATCCTTCTAGAGACTTCATAGATGAGATGGTCCTGCCGACAGCATTTCAGATTACTGGCTTCCAGAACTACGAGACAATACATTTCTGTCAAATTAAGCAACCCAGGTTTTGGTATTTTGTTATTAGCCCTAGAACACGAATACACTGCTCTACATTGTCCAAGTCAATGTATACAGGAATACTCTGACACTGACTGTCCCCCAGTTATTTGAAATACTACAGGGTTAGACGGGAAAGAAAAGATATCCACAAAAACATACAGCCTAACGTTGCTGGGGCAGCGGGTGGAGAAGCGTTTTTGGAGGGGAGAGAGTTGACCTTCAAAGAGAGGTCAGCTTCTTGATGGAAGCTCTGGGACACAGAGCTTGATTAAAGTGTGCACATATAAAAGACTGAACTGTTCTGAATATATGTTTTGTTACTGCATGTTTTGTATTGCTTGAAAAATAACAGGTAAATTTTTCCAAGATAACATAGTCTGGGATTGTGCAGTGTTCAGGAATCAGGGATGCACTATAAATCATATATCTTTTTTTTTTTTTTTTTGAGATGAAGTCTCATTCTGTCACCCAGGCTGGAGTGCAGTGGTGAGATCTCGGTTCACTGCAAGCTCCTCCTCCCGGGTGCACACCATTCTCCTGCCTCAACCTCCCAAGTAGCTGGGACTACAGGCGCCCACCAATACGCCAGGCTAATTTGTTGTATTTTTAGTAGAGACGGGGTTTCACCATGTTAGCCAGGATGGCCTTGATCTCCTGACCTCGTGATCCACCCGCCTCAGACTCCTAAAGTGCTGTGATTACAGGCGTGAGCCACTGTGTAAATCACATCTCTTATCGCCACAAACTGCAGAAGGGGATGGGGAGGCAGGTAACATAACTGTGTGGAGCCAGACTGTTAGAAAAGGGCCCAAGGAAGGGAAATTAATTCATATTAGGTTTAGTTTTTAAAACTGAACAGTAGGAAAAAAGCAATCACAGGAAAATTGGGCTCAGTTGTTGCCCCATTTATTCCCTTGATTTCAAACTCTAGCTTAACATTGCAGAAAGGACTTTGAATGAAATCCTGGTTTAGCTGCTGTAATAACATAAACATTCATTAATTAAAAAGATAGGCTTAAATGTGATCAATAAAACATTACAGCTGTAAAATGCCTAAGTCTAAAACACTCTAGTGGCAGGTTCTAGGGCTAATTTAGAAAGACTGCCTTCAGCTGGGGACTGCGAGAAGTCTGTGCTGCATCTTCACTAAGTCGTCAGAGAGAGAGAGAGAGAGAGAGAGAGAGAGAGAGAGAGAGCTGTTCTTGTAAGCAGAAAGGAAAGCTGTCTCTCAAATGGGGCTAAATCTTTAGAATTCAGAGTGGTGTTCAAAATGGAGGGTCTTTTCTTAGCCTGCAAGATGCAGACAAACTGCAAAAGGAGATAGAGGAGAAGGAAACTTCCAAATGCCACTGAAAAAAGAAAAATTCAAGCTCATCTAGCCACAGCTGTCCTTCATCTCGTTCAGCAAATTCACTAATTAATTAGTTAACGTATTCAACAAATATTTCCAGTGTCTATTCTTTGCTAGCATGTGGTAGGTCATGAATATAGTGATGAAAAAGATAGAACGAAATTTTCTCAGTTGAACTTACATTCCAGCAAATCACACAAAAAAAATCAGCTTGCCCTTCACCCCTTCTCTTATCCCTCAAATATGCTCATGTTTAGCTGAAGAAAACTGCCAACTAGGGATTGAAAAGACATTATACATTTTTGTTTTTGGAGACACAAAACATTGCAGAGAGGCAATTAGGAGTCACAGCTATAAATAAGAAATTCTGTCTAATAGAAAAGACATTTCTAAATCCTGTCCCAATCTCTCTCACTTTTTTATGGCATTTGCTTCATTTCATGATATTTTATTGCTTTTTTATGGCACTAAAAACTGCAGATGTGTCTCCAGCATATTACAGTAGTCAAAAGGCAGCCCTCATAGATGACTGAATTTTCAATTGGTTAGAATTTGGAATGTATTCAGTTTAACCTTCAAAAAAACCTCTTTTTCACAGAAATAGAAGCTATTAAATACCTAGGTCATTTTGCCCGTAAAAGACTGTAACAGACTGTTAAAACAAGTAATCATTAAAGATGTGGATGGCTTCTGATGTTTGATTGATATATACACACTGTAGTCACATTACATGAGAAGCTGTTTTTTTCAGATGACATTACTTTCTGTTATGGTTTGGCTGTGTCCCCACTCAAATGTCATCTTGAATTGTAGCCATAATCCCCATGTGTCATGGGAGACACCTGATGGGAGGTAATTGAATCAAGGACGCAGGTTTTCCTGTGCTCCTCTCATAATAGTAAACAACTCTCACAAGATCTGATGGTTTTATAAAGGGCAGTTCCCTCGCACACACTCTCCTGCCAGTCACCATGAAAGATGTGCCTTTGCTCCTCCTTCACCTTCCACCATGATTGTGAGGCCTGCTGAACCATGTGGAACTGTGAGTCCATTAAACCTCCTTTCCTTTATAAATTGCCAAGTCTTGAGTATGTCTTTACTGACAGCATGAGAACAGACTAATACAGTAAATTGGTAGTGGCAGAGTGGTGTGCTGCTGTAATGAAAAAAATAGAAAAAAAAAGTGGAAGCAACTTTAAAACTGAGTAACAGGCAGACGTTGGAACAGTTTAGAGGGCTCAGAAGAATACAGAAAAATGTGAGAAAGTTTGGAGCTTCCTAGATACTTGTTGAATGGCTTTGACTGAAATACTGGTAGTGATATGAACAAGAAAGTCCAGGCTTAGGTGGTCTCAGATAGAGATGAGGAACTTTTTGGGAACTGGAATAAATATCACACTTGCTATGTTTTACCAAAAAGATTGGTGGCATTTTGCTTCTGTGCTAGAGATCTGTGGAACTTT
>NW_012102687.1:2902473-2906841 GCF_000951045.1 Mandrillus leucophaeus | reverse complement strand
GGGCTAAATCTTTAGAATTCAGAGTGGTGTTCAAAATGGAGGGTCTTTTCTTAGCCTGCAAGATGCAGACAAACTGCAAAAGGAGATAGAGGAGAAGGAAACTTCCAAATGCCACTGAAAAAAGAAAAATTCAAGCTCATCTAGCCACAGCTGTCCTTCATCTCGTTCAGCAAATTCACTAATTAATTAGTTAACGTATTCAACAAATATTTCCAGTGTCTATTCTTTGCTAGCATGTGGTAGGTCATGAATATAGTGATGAAAAAGATAGAACGAAATTTTCTCAGTTGAACTTACATTCCAGCAAATCACAAAAAAAAAATCAGCTTGCCCTTCACCCCTTCTCTTATCCCTCAAATATGCTCATGTTTAGCTGAAGAAAACTGCCAACTAGGGATTGAAAAGACATTATACATTTTTGTTTTTGGAGACACAAAACATTGCAGAGAGGCAATTAGGAGTCACAGCTATAAATAAGAAATTCTGTCTAATAGAAAAGACATTTCTAAATCCTGTCCCAATCTCTCTCACTTTTTTATGGCATTTGCTTCATTTCATGATATTTTATTGCTTTTTTATGGCACTAAAAACTGCAGATGTGTCTCCAGCATATTACAGTAGTCAAAAGGCAGCCCTCATAGATGACTGAATTTTCAATTGGTTAGAATTTGGAATGTATTCAGTTTAACCTTCAAAAAAACCTCTTTTTCACAGAAATAGAAGCTATTAAATACCTAGGTCATTTTGCCCGTAAAAGACTGTAACAGACTGTTAAAACAAGTAATCATTAAAGATGTGGATGGCTTCTGATGTTTGATTGATATATACACACTGTAGTCACATTACATGAGAAGCTGTTTTTTTCAGATGACATTACTTTCTGTTATGGTTTGGCTGTGTCCCCACTCAAATGTCATCTTGAATTGTAGCCATAATCCCCATGTGTCATGGGAGACACCTGATGGGAGGTAATTGAATCAAGGACGCAGGTTTTCCTGTGCTCCTCTCATAATAGTAAACAACTCTCACAAGATCTGATGGTTTTATAAAGGGCAGTTCCCTCGCACACACTCTCCTGCCAGTCACCATGAAAGATGTGCCTTTGCTCCTCCTTCACCTTCCACCATGATTGTGAGGCCTGCTGAACCATGTGGAACTGTGAGTCCATTAAACCTCCTTTCCTTTATAAATTGCCAAGTCTTGAGTATGTCTTTACTGACAGCATGAGAACAGACTAATACAGTAAATTGGTAGTGGCAGAGTGGTGTGCTGCTGTAATGAAAAAAATAGAAAAAAAAAGTGGAAGCAACTTTAAAACTGAGTAACAGGCAGACGTTGGAACAGTTTAGAGGGCTCAGAAGAATACAGAAAAATGTGAGAAAGTTTGGAGCTTCCTAGATACTTGTTGAATGGCTTTGACTGAAATACTGGTAGTGATATGAACAAGAAAGTCCAGGCTTAGGTGGTCTCAGATAGAGATGAGGAACTTTTTGGGAACTGGAATAAATATCACACTTGCTATGTTTTACCAAAAAGATTGGTGGCATTTTGCTTCTGTGCTAGAGATCTGTGGAACTTTAAACCTGAGAGAGATGATTTAGTGATTTAGGGTATTTGGTAGAATAAATTTCTAAGCAGCAAAGCATTCAAGAGATGACTTGGGTGCCCTTAAAAGCATTCCATTTTATTCATTCACAGTGATATGGATTTGAATAGGAACTTATGTTTAAAAGGTAAGCAGAACATAAAAGTTTAGAAAATTTGCAGCCTGATGATGCAATAGAAAGGAAGAACCCATTTTCTGAGGAGAAATTTAAGCCAGCTGCAGAAATTTGCATAAGTAACAAGGACCCAAATGTTACTTGCCAAGACAATAGGGAAAATGTCTTCAGGGCAAGTAAGAGGCCTTCATAGCAGCCCCTCCCATTACAAGGCAGGAGGCCTAGGAGGAAAAAAATGATTTAATGGGCTGGGCCTGGGGCCTTGCTGCTTTGTGCAGTCTCAAGACTTTTTGCCCTGAGTCCAAACTGTGGCTAAAAGTGGCCAACGTACAGCTCAGGCTATTCCTTCAGAGGGTGCAAGCCCCAGTTCCACATGGTGTTGAGCCTGTGGGTGCACAGAGGTCAAGAATTTAGGTTTGAGAACCTCCTCCTAGATGTCAGAGGATGCATGGAAATGTGTGGATGCTTAGGCAGAGGTGTGCTGTAGGGGCTGAGCTCTCATGTAGAATCTCTGCTGGGGCAGTGCAGAAGGAAAATGTGGGGTTGGAGCCCCCACACAGATTCCCCACTGGGGCACTGCCTAGTGGAGCTGTGAGAAGAGGGCCACAGTCCTCCAGACTGACCCCAGAATGGTAGCTCCACCAACAGCTTTCACCAAGGACCTGGAAAAGCCACAAACACTCAATGACAGCCCATAAAAGCAGTAAGGAGGGGATCTGTACCCTGAAAAGCCACAGGAATAGAGTTGCCCAAGGTCATGGGAGCCCACCTCTTGCATCATCATGACCTGGAAGTGAGAGGTGGAGTCACAGGAGATCATTTTGGAGTTTTAAAGTTTAATGACTGCCCTATTGGATTTGAGACTTCTATGAGGCCTGTAGCCCCTTTGTTTTGACCAATTCCTCCCATTTGGAAAAGGTATATTTACCCAGTGCCTGTTCCCCCATTATATCCAGGAAGTGACTAACTTGCTTTTGATTTTACAGGCTCATAGGCAGAAGGGACTTGCCTTGTCTCAGATGAGACTTTGGACTATGGACTTTTGAGTTAAGGCTGAAATGAGTTAAGACTCTGGGGGACTGTTGGGAAGGCATGATTTGTTTTGAAATGTGAACACCTGAAATTTGGGAGGGGCCAGGGGTGGAATGATATGGTTTGGCTGTGTTCCTACCAAAATTTCATCTTGAATTGTAGCTCCCATAATTTGCATGTATCTTGAGAGGGACCCAGTGGGAGGTAATTGAATGGTGGGGGCACATTTTTTCATGCTATCCCCCGATAGTGAATAAGTCTCATGAGACCTGATGGTTTTAAAAAGAGCAGTTTCCCTGTACATACTCTCTAGCCTGCCGCCATGTAAGGCATGCCTTTCTTCTTCCTTTACCTTCTGCCATGATTGTGAGGCCTCGCCAGTCATGTGAAACTAAGAGTCCATTAAACTCCTTTCTTTTATAAATTGCCCAGTCTCAGGTATGTCTTTATTTGTAGCATGAGAACAGACTAATACACTCTCCGTATTTTGAATCTTAGCTTTATAAGTGGCCAAGAAGTTATAGTATTCTGAATCATTTGAAGAGTACTAACAGGACATTCCATGTTCCAAGGTGAAGTTGTACCAGGGAGGCTTACAGAATCTTCTTGGGAGATGCAGTAGCATAGTCATTTGGTAGGCTTGGCATGTGGAATGAGTTAGAACTCAGAAAACCAGCACCCATATCTCTTTATAAATTCAGGCCTATGTGATCCACTCAGTTTTGGAAATTACATTCTATTCTACTGTACTCTTTTTAAATTCAGCTACTTATTGATTTCAGATACTTAGAACATTGTGTTCTTTCAATAGTGTGAACATTTGGACATGAGTAACATTTTTCAAAAGGTTCCTACATTGTTCAAGATGACTTGTGTATCAAAGTGAATTGGTTCATTTATAAGCTGTGTAGTTTTTCAGGGGTCTGTGGTAGTCCAGGTGTTAAGGTCCAGAATTTTACTCCCTTTAGAATCCACAGAGTTTGCAGAGCCTTGGAGGCTGACTCCCAGGTGTGGCCAATCCTCCTTGCAACACACATACACCCCTTGTATTCAAGTGTGATGGGGAAGTACTAGAGCCTCCCACTCTCAGGAGGCCATGAGGTTTCACCAGTGTAGACTAATGAGTCAGAATGGCCTTCATTTTGTAAGACACTGGAGAAGGAGTAGGATCCCAAAAAATACTGAGCACAATTTTTCTTTTTTCTACCAATTTAGTAGGAAAGGGTGTGAGAAGTCGTTAACTTGATTTAGAAGAATCAATGAAATGTGACATTTTTTGTTTCTGAACATGTGGCTAGTTGTAAATTTGTAGCTAATATGTATTAATTATAATGAAATTATAGAATTGATGACAAAAATATCAAGATAGGGAATGTTTGGCAGAAGAATTAGATAAGACTTTTTTATTTTACATGATGTGACATACGATTATAATTCATCTTGAAATCACAGTTATAGAAACCAGTGTTTGCTCCCAGCACTTTGGGAGGCCGAGATGGGCGGATCACGAGGTCAGGAGATCGAGACCATCCTTGCTAACCCGGTGAAACCCCGTCTCTACTAAAAAATACAAAAAAACTAGCCGGGTGAGGTGGCGGGCGCCTGTAGTCCCAGC
>NW_012102687.1:2900857-2902228 GCF_000951045.1 Mandrillus leucophaeus | reverse complement strand
TATGAATAAAAGTGAAAGGAAGCAAGAAACAGTAAAAATGAAAAAGAAAAAAATGAAAAAATGCAAATTACTAATATTATGATAAACTTAGGTAATTTTTAAAAATCCAATTACTTGTAGTTCCTCCCATCACAATTTTGAAGCTAATCTCTACATTTACCAAAATAGAATTAAGTGGGAAATTTTTAGTGACCTGTTGCATCTAGTATGTATTTAGGGTTCTCAAATCTTTGCCTTTCCTTTCCAGCATGTATGTGTGTGTGCTTATGTGTGCTTATGTGTGTGATAGCAGATAATGCTTCAACGTCAATATTCATTTTTATACATGCATTAAGTCCCGCTGATTTTTCAAACCATCCTTTTGTGTCTCACTAATGAAGACAATTGACTATCACCTGTAGGCTTAGATGCCTCTTAAAATGTAAGACTAATTCTGAGTTCAGACAAGAAGAGAATCTCTTGCTCAACCTTCTGAAACTTGGTCAAACCACTCTGATTACTAGTTAGTCTAATAATTGTCATTGTGAGTTTATTTTATTCTCTACATCTTGCCTGCAGCTCTGGCTTTCTCCCTTCATTGTCTGTTGCTTTGCTTTGGTTTAGTAGACTTCCAGGGACGTTTAGAGATACACATCTGAGCACTGTGCAACTGCACAGGACACATGTCCACGAACCTGGCTGGGGTAGTATTCTTGATTTAAGCCACCTCTTCTTGTTTTTCTTTCAGTCCTTCCTCTCTCAAAATGGTTACTTTATCTATACAGTGGTTCGAGGTTTTAAAATTTTGTGTCATTCTTACATTTTTTTCCCTTATATTTAGGATACCCACAAATCTGGTGTGCCTGGGACATTTCCAGTTTATGTCTGTTTCCCCAGCATAAATATTAATAGAGTCCTCCTTAATTCTTAAATTGTTCTGGTTTGGGTAATAGATTATATGCTTATGTTCATCTAATTCTTGTTCCATGGAGCTTTCTATACAATGCATCAAAAATCCTATTGGCACCACCTTCAAAATATATCCAGTATCCACTCACTTCTCCCCATTTCCAACAAATCGTCATGATTCAAATTATTACTCTTGCTCACCTGGAGCATGGCAGTAGCCTTCAAGCTGGTTTTCCTGCTTCTATGATTGCTTCACTACAGTCTATTCACCCAGGAGCAAGCTTGTGTCGCTTCCTACTACAACATTTCAATAATTGATCATCTGAGAAATCTGAACACCTTGCAATGCATTATAAGGCTAGAAGTGAACCTACCTTTTTTCTTTCCATAATTGTATGCTAACCTTCTACCTCTTCAGCTGCATTAGAGTTCTTGCTGTTTTGCAAACATATTGAACTCACTGCCATCTTTGTAGCTTTTATT
>NW_012102687.1:2894069-2899647 GCF_000951045.1 Mandrillus leucophaeus | reverse complement strand
AATTGAAATTATATTTACCTCTCTTGGACAAGAAAAACAAACAAATGTCTGATACTTGGAAGTAGCAGTAACTTTCCATTATTTTTTTCACCTCTCACTATTCTCCATGGGAGATTGGTCTGATTGATGAGTTTGTGAAGGTCCTGGGTATGCTGGTTTAGTTTTTCTTCTCTACCTCACAGTACTTAAGTGTTGCCAGGCCAAATGTGAGGGGCCAGCTGGGCAAAGGTTTGGCCCTGCAGGGAGTAGCCTGCAATTGTCCAGCTGCTCTGCCTATGACTGAGGAATTAAGTTCAATTCATGCGCAAAGAATTAGAAGATTATTTTGACCTCATGGGTGAAACTAGGTTCTTCAATAATGACGCAGATTATTTTTTATCCTTAGTTGTCTTCTGTGTTTACTATAGAAGTTCTCAAACTAAAATACACATTGGAAAGAGAGCTTTCAGATACATTAATATCTGGGTCCATCTCTAGAGATTCTGATTTAATTATTCTGTGGTGCAGGCTTGAGAATTGGGATCTTTGAAAGCTCCCTAGGTGCATCTAGTAATCAGCCATGGTTGCCTATGTGAAGGTGTGTTTATCATTTTCCAAATCCATGCAGCAGATTGGAATTGATACGTGTTTATTGCTTCCAGATGTTATAGGCTGAACTGTGTCCCCCCAAATGATATGTAGAAGTCCTAATCCCTGGTACCTACGAATGTGACCTTATTTGGAAACAGTTTTTTTGCAGATGTAATCAAGTTAAGATGAGGCCATTAGGGTAGGTAATTCAATATGACCGGTGTCTTTATAAGATAATACACACACATGTGGGCTGCACACTCAGACATACATGCTCAGAAAGAGACAGGAAGAGAGAGAGAGAGAATGAAGAGGACCATGTGAAGTCAGAGAGAAATAATGAAGTTATATTCTCACAAACTGAGGAATGAATGTCTGGTGTTCCTGGAAGCTGAAAGAGGGAAGAGTGGATCCTTCTCAAGAGGTTTTGGAAGGAGCATGACTCTGCCAACACCTTGATTTCAGATTTCTAGCTTACAGAACTGTGAGAGAATAAATTTCTGTTGTTTTAAGCCACAGAGTTTATGATATTTTGTTACGGCAGCCCTAAGAAACCAATACAAGTAATTTGAAAGTGGTTCTTAGAAGTGCATTTCAGGGGACTCCTGGGCAAGATGGCTCAATAGGAACAGCTCTGGTCTGCAGCTCCCAGTGAGACCAACACAGAAAGCGGGTGATTTCTGCGTTTCCAACTCAGGTAACTGGTTCATCTTATCAATACTGGTTAGAGAGTGGGTGCAGCCCTCGGAGAGCGAGCCAAAGCAGGGTGGGGCGTCATCTCACCTGGGAAGTGCAAAGGAACAGGGAACTCCCTCCCCTAGCCAAGGGAAACCATGAGGGACTGTGCTGTGAGGGGACGGTGCTATCCAGCCCAGATACTGCACTTTTCTCATGGTCTTTGCAACCCACAGACCAGGAGATTCCCTCAGGTGCCTATACCACAAGGGCCCTGAGTTTCAAGCACAAAACAGGGGGGCAGTTTGGGCAGACACCGAGCTAGCCACAGGAGTTTTTTTCGTATCCTAGTGGCACCTGAAATGCCAGCGAGACAGAACCGTTCACTCCCCTAGAAAGGGGGCTGAAGCCAGGGAGGCAAGTGGCTTGGCTCAGCAGATCCCATGCCCACAGAGCCCAGCAAGCATAGCAGCCTGACTTCAACCTGGGATACTTGAGCTTGGTAGGGGGAGGGATGTTAGCCATTACTGAGGCTTGAGTAGCAGGTTTTCCCCTCACAGTGTAAACAAAGCTGTTGGGAAGTTGGGACTGGGCATGGCCCACCACAGCTCAGCAAAGCCACTGTAGCCAGACTACCTCTCTAGATTCCTCCTCTCAGAGCAGTGCATCTCTGAAAGAAAGACAGCAGCCCCACTCAGGGGCTTATAGGTAAAACTCCCATCCACCTGGGACAGAGCACCTGGGAGAAGGGGTGGCTATGACGCAGCTTCAGCAGACTTAAACGTTCCTGCCTGCAGGCTCTGAAGAGAGCAGCAGATCACCCAGCACAGCGCTCAAGCTCTGCTAAGGAACAGACAGCCTCCTCAAGTGGGTCCCTGACTCCCATGCCTCTTGATGAGGCATCACCTCCCCGTGGGGGTCGACAGGCACCTCATACAGGAGAGCTCTTGCTAGCATCTGGTGGATGCCTCTCTGGGACGAAGCTTTCAAAGGAAGGAGCAGACAGCAATCTTTGCTCTTCAGCAGCTTCCACTGGTGATACTCAGGCAAACAGGGACTGGAGTGGACGCCCAGCAAACTCCAGCAGACCTGCAGCAGAGGGGCCTGAGTGTTAGAAGGCAAACCAACAAACAGAAAGCAATAACATCAACATCAACACAAAGAATGACAATGCAAAAACTCCATCTGAAGGTCACCAACAGCAAAGACCAAAGGTAGATAAATCCATGAAGATGAGGAGAAACCAGCACAAAAAGGCTGAAAATTCCAAAAACCAGAAGTCCCTTCTACTCCAAAGGATTACAAGGGAAATGGGAAAAAACCAGCAAGGGAAAAAAACTGGACAGAGATTGAGTTTGACGAATTGACAGAAGTAGGTTTCAGAAGGTGGGTAATAACAATTTCCCCTGAGCAAAAGGAGCATGTTCTAACCCAGTGCAAAGAAGCTAAGAACCTTGGTAAAAGGTTAGAGAAATTGCTGACTAGAATAACCAGATTTGAGAAGAACATAAATTGCCTGATGGAACTGAAAAACACAGCACGAGAACTTTGTGAAGCATACACAAGTATCAATAGTCGAATCGATGAAGTGGAGAAAAGGATATCAGAAACTAAAGATCAACTTAATGAAATAAACTGTGAAGACAAGATTAGAGAAAAAAGAATGAAAAGTAACGACCAAAGGCTCCAAGAAATATGAGACTATGTGAAAAAACCAAACCTATGTATAATTGGTGTACCTGAAAGTGATGGGGAGAATGGAACAAAGTTGGAAAACACTCTTCAGGATATTATCCAGGAAAACTTCCCCAACATAGCAAGACAGGCCAACATTCAAATTCAGGAAATACAGAGACCACCACAAAGTTACTCCTCGAGAAGAGCAACCCTAGGACACATAATTGTCAGATTCACCAAGGTTGAAATGAGGGAAAAAAATGTTAAGCACAGCCAGAGAGAAAAGTCATGTTATTCACAAAGGGAAGCCCATCAGACTAAAAGCAAATCTCTCTTCAGAAACCCTACAAGCCAGAAGAGAGTGGGGGCAAATATTCAACATTCTTGAAGAAAAGAATTTTCAACCCAGAATTCCATATCCAGCGAAACTAAGCTTCATAAGGGAAGGAGAAATAAAATCCTTTACAGACAAGCAAATGCTGAGAGATTTTGTCACCACCAGACCTGCCTTACAGGAGCTCCTGAAAGAAGCACTAAATATGGAAAGGAAAAACTGGTACCAACCACTGCAAAAACATACCAAAATATAAAGACCATTGACACTATGAAGAATTCACATCAACTAATGGGCAAAATAACCAGCTAGCATCATAATGATAGAATCAAATTCATACATAACAATATTAACTTTAAATGTTAATAGGCTAGATGCCCTAATTGAAAGGCACAGACTGGAAAATCAGATACAGAGTGAAGACCCAGCGGTGTGCTGTATTCAGGAGACCCATCTCATGTGTAAAGACACACATAGGCTCAAAATAAAGGGATGGAAGAAGATTTACCAAGCAAATGGAAAACAAATAAAAAAGTAGGGGTTGCTATCCTGATCTCTGATAAAACAGAGATTGAACCAACAAAGATCAAAAAAGACCAAGGACATTACCTAGTGGTACACGAATCAATGCAACCAAGAAGAGCTAACTATCTTAAATATAAATGCACCCAATGCAGGAGTATAAAACAAGTTCTTAGAAACCTAGAGTCTTAGACTCCCACACAATAATAATTGGAGACGTTAGCAACCCACTGTCAATATTAAACAGATCAACGAGACAGAAAATTAGCAAGGATATTCAGGACTTGAGCTCAGTTCTGGACCAAGAAGACCTAATAGACATCTACAGAACTCTCCACCCCAAATCAACAGAATATACATTCTTCTCAGCACCACATTGCCCTTCTTCTAAAATCGACCACATAATTGGAAGTAAAACTCCTCAGCAAATGCAAAATCATGGAAATCGTAACAAACAGTGTCTCAGAATACAGTGCAATCGAATTAGAACTCAGGATTAAGAAACTCACTCAAAACTGCACAACTACATGGTAACTGAACAACCTGCTCCTGAATGACTCCTGGGTAAATAACAAAATTAAGGCAGAAATAAATAAGGTATTTGAAACCAATGAGAACAACAACACAACATACCAGAATCTCTGGGACACAGCTAAAGCAGTGCTTAAAGAGAAATTTATAGTACTAAATGCCCACAGGAGAAAGTGAGAAAGATCTGAAATTGACAACCTAACATCACAATTAAAAGGACTAGAGAAACAAGAGCAAACAAATTCAAAAGCTAGCAGAAGACAAGAAATAACTAAGATTGGAGCAAAACTGAAGGAGATAGAGACATGAAAAACTCTTCAAAAAAAGTCAGTGAATCCAGGTGTTGGTTTTTTGAAAAGATAAACAAAATAGATAGACTGCTAGCCAGACTAATAAAGAAGGAAAGAGAGAAGACTCAAATAGACACAATAAAAAGTGGTAAAGAAGAGATCACCACTGATCCCACAGAAATACAAACTACCATCAGAAAATACTATAAAAGAATCAAATAAACACAATAAAAAGTGATAAAGGAGAGATCACCAATGATCCCACAGAAATACAAACTACCATCATAAATACTATAAACACCTCTATGTGAATAAACTAGAAAATCTAGAAGAAATGGATAAATTCCTGGACATATACATCCTTCCAAGACTAAACCAGGAAGAAGTCAAATCCCTGAATAGACCAATAACAGGTATTGAAATTGAGGCAGTAATTAATAGCCTACCAACCAAAAAAAGCCTAGGGCCAGATAGATTCACAGCCATATTCTATCATAGATAAAAAGAGGACCTGGTACCATTTCTTCTGAAACTATTCCAAACAATAGAAAAAGAGGGAATCCTCCCTAACTCATTTTATGAGGCCAGCATCATCCTGATACCAAAACCTGGCAGAGACACAACAAAAAAAGAAAATTTCAGGCCAGTATCCCTGATGAACATTGATGCAAAAATCCTCAATAAAATACTGGCAAATCAAATCCAGCAGCACATTACAAAGCTTATCTACCACGATCAAGTTGACTTCATCCCTAGGATGCAAGGGTGGTTCAACATATGCAAATCAATAAAAGTAATTCATCACATAAACAGAACCAATGAAAAAAACCACGTGATTATTTCAATAGATGCAAAAAAGGCCTTTGATAAAATTCAGCATCCCTTCATGCTAAAAACACTCAATAAGCTAGTTGTTGATGGAACATATCTCAAAATAATAAGAGCTATTTATGACAGACTCACAGCCAATATCATACTG
>NW_012102687.1:2882279-2893524 GCF_000951045.1 Mandrillus leucophaeus | reverse complement strand
TAAATTTCACATGGAACCAAAAATGAGCCCATATAGCCAGGAAAATCCTAAGCAAAAGAACAAAGATGGAGGCATCACACTACCTGACTTCAAGCTATACTACAAGGCTATAGTAACCAAAACAGCATGGTACTGGTACCAAAACAGAGATATAGACCAATGGAACAGAACAGAGGCCTCAGAAATAACAACACACATCTACAACCATCTGATGTTTGACAAATATGACAAAAACAAGCAATGGGGAAAGGATCCCCTATATAATAAATGGTGCTGGCAAGACTGGCTAGCCATATGCAGAAAACTGAAACTGGATCTTATCCTTGCAACTTATAAAACTATTAACTCAAGATGGATTAAAGATTTAAACATAAGACCTAAAATCATAAAAACCCTAGAAGAAAACCTAGGCAATACAATTCAGTACATAGGCATGGGCAAAGACTTCATGACTGAAAAACCAACAGCAACGGCAACAAAAGCCAAAATTGGCAAATGGGATCTAATTAAACTAAAGAGATTCTGCACAGCAAAAGAAACTATCAGCAGAGTGAATAGGCAAATGACAGAATGGTAGAAAATTTTTGTCATCTATCCATCTGATAAAGGGCTAATATTCAGAATCTATAAGGAAGTTAAACAATTTAGAAGAAAAAAACAACCCCAACAAAAAGTAGGTGAATTATATGAATAGACACTTCTCAAAAGAAGATATTTATGCGGCCAAGAAACATATATGAAAAAAAGCTCGTCATCACTGGTCATTAGAGAAATACAAATCAAAATCACAATGAGATACCATCTCACCCCAATTAGAATGATGATCATTAAAAAGTCAGGAATCAACAGATGCTGGAGAGGATGTGGAGAAATAGGAGCACTTTTACACTGTTGGTGCAAGTGTAAATTAGTTTAACCATTGTGGAAGACAGTGTGGCCATTCTTTGTGGCTCTAGAATCAGAAATACCATTTGACACAGCAATCCCATTACTAGGTATATACCCAAAGGATTATAAATCATTCTACTATAAAGACCCATGCACGTGTATGTTTATTGTAGCACTATTCACAATAGCAAAGATTTGGAACCAACCCAAATGCCCATCAGTGTTAGAATGGATAAAGAAAATGTGGCACATATACATGATGGAATACTATGCAGCCATAAAAAGGGTGAGTTCATGTCCTTAGCAGGGACATGGATGAAGCTGGAAACCATCATTCTCAGCAAACTAACACAGGAAGAGAAAACCAAACACTGCATGGTTCTCACTCATAATTGGGAGTTGAACAATGGGAACGTATGGCACAGGGAGGGGTGGGTGGCAAGGAGAGAGATAGCATTAGGAGAAATACCTAATGTAGATGATGGGTTGATGGCTACAGCAAACCACCATGGCACATGTATAACCTATGTAACAAACCTGCACATTCTGCACATGTATCCCAGAACTTAAAGTATAATAATAATAAAGAAGAATAAGCTTTTAAAAAGTGTATATGAAAGACTAAGACATGCTTAGAGATCTCGTATTCCAAGACAGACATTACTGTTGGATATAGCTAAACTCTTCATTAGCCAAACCCCTTTTGTAGCCCTAGATTCAACTATAGTCGTTCTTCAGAGATTGTAGTTGAAGAGTCTCCTGTACTCTCACTTAAGGGATTTATCATACCCTTCACACCCTTTTACAAATAATTCTTCTTGCAAGAGGATTCAATATGATACATTCCTTAGGTGAGAGCCCAGGGGATTCTGTAACTACAGTCTCTACAGAAAAAGACTTCATAAATAATGCATGCCCAAATAAGTACCAATTGATTTTTCCAGGACATCAACCAAGAGTCTAACAAAACTTCTAAATTCTTAAGAACAGTGACCCCTACAAATCCAGGCAGATTTTCTTTTTTTTGTATTAACACATGTGCCCAAATATTGCTTTAAACAATTTTCCTACTATAATTTTTACTATCCAGGCACATGTTTTGTGTGTCCTCTTTCTTTACCTATAAGGCAATAAGAACAGTTATATGATGACTTGATACAGTGACAACCTGCTCGTAGATTAGCCTATGAAATATGTTGTATGAAGAGTCATAGAAAGATGATCTGAATGTATCAAGTTACCTCTTGAGATAATTTGCACAAAGAATTCCAAAAAAATTGAATCAGTTAGAAGCAGGGATAGAAGTTGACCATATTGTATGATGAAATCTGTCAAATTTGTGTACAGCCCAAGTTATGAGGAAGATTACGATGAGTAAGCATTCGAAAAGAGGGTACAGAAAGAAATAAAACAGACACACTTGTTGAAGCAGTATCTTCGAGAAATAATAATGTGAGGAAGAGAAAGAGAGAGAGATCACATCATTAAAATAACTGATGAAGTTGACCTTTGTGACTCTAGTTCTAGTTTATATGCAACTTTTGATAGACCCTTTTAATGTAGTGTAAGTCTCCACTTTAAACCAAAGATCCAAACTAGAACAGTGTTTTATATAGGGCAAGTCATTTACTTTAAATGTAATCTACTACTCAAGTTTGCATATGCAATGTTAACAAACTCGGGGATTTCTAAAAAGTAATTCACCAGCTATGATAAACTTGGGAGAATCTCTCTCTATTTCCAAGTTATATTGGAATAGTCTCACGCCTAAATCAGAAGGAGAAATGCTGGGTCATGGATAGGATTCAGGCCACAGTGGTATCTGATTGGCCTATTCTATATTTTAATTAATTAATTAATTAATTTAGAGACAGAGTCTCACTCCATCACCCAGGCTGGAGTACAATGGCACAGTCTTGGCTCACTGCAATTTCTGCCTCCCAGGTTCAAGTGATTCTCGTGCCTTAGCCTCCTGAGTAGCTGGGACTACAGGCGTGTGCCACCCACCGGGTAATTTTTGTATTTTTAGTAGAGTGAGGTTTCTCCCCCGTGTCAGCCAGGCTGGTCTTGAACTCCTGACCTCAAGCAATCCACCCACCTCAGCCTTCCAAAGTGCTGCAATTATAGGTGTAAGCCACTGCACCTGGCCCTATTCTATGTTTTAAATGAGAATATTGTACATAAAAATCTGGATTTCTACCTTCTCTTGAAAAGTTAACCCTGAAGACAATATACTAATATCCTGTGGGTCAACAATTTACTGGATTTGAATAGGGGCTACATACTTTGAATGATAATTGTATTTTCAAGTTTGCTGCAGTTCACCATGCTACGGAATATGGAATAATTAAGTATTGGTTGCTACTTGCAAAATATGTGTGTGTGTGTGTGTGTGTGTGTGTATATATATATATATAAAACTGTTGGATATAGCTAAACTCTTCATTAGCCAAACCCCTTTTGTAGCCCTAGACTATATATATATAGTACAGAAGTGTGTGTCTGTGTGTGTGTTTGTTGGGGGCGGGGTGGTAGTAGTGTGACTGGTCCTGAAACAAAAGGGAGACAGAAAATTTTTATTGTTGTATAGTTAAGATTATTTTTATATACTTAATCTAAAAACAGAGTATGCTTTACCAAAAAAAAAAAAAAAAAGCAATTTAAGGAAGAAATTATGTTACCTGCTAGGCACAGAAATGTGTTTGATATTTCAAGCCCAGGCTGAAATGAAAGGCCAATCTTTTTGCCTGCAAATGAAAGATCAGAAGGGAATTAGTAAAAAGGCACAGGCAAACTTGTTTTCCTTAAATTTTCTAGGACGTTTAGACTAGAGAACGTAATATCTTTTCTCTTCTTTAAAAAATATAATTCTTAAAATAAAATCTTTATTAATATACAAGCCATAAAATTGTACATAAATGTAAATATATACAAACAATGCTTTTTTTTTTTTAAGACTTTTTCCTTTTCACTTTTTGTTGACTCTCTCCTTCTCTACTTGATCCTTTCACCGTCTTCAGTTGCCCCATCAAATCACTCCAGGCAGGTAACCCATGTTAACCATTTATGATACTTCCTCAATATATTTTTCCATGCTCTTCTGATCATCTACTGAAATACATGCATACACACATAACTTCACTAAAAGGTTTTGCAGTTTTTATAGTTTTGTACCTTGGAGTTAGATTTCAGGATTGGGAATTATTCCCAAATCCTGGAATCAGGTTCAATAATATAGGCATATTTCATTTGAAGTGACAATACCAGATTGCATTCCAAAAACTCAGCAGCAAGTTATATTTCCAGAACTATACATGAGAATATCCTTCTGCTGACATTCCCAAACAGCAGTAGATGTTAGAGAGCTTTTTGTTTTTTAAACTTTCGAGTTGAGGGGTACAAGTACTGGTTTATTACATAGGTATACTTATGTCATGGGGGTTTGTTGAACAGATTATTTCATCACCAAGGTATTAAGCCTAGTACCCATTAGTTATTTTTCTTGATTCTCTCTCTCCTGCTACTCTCTATCATCTGAAAAGCCCCAGTATATCTTGTACCCCTCAATGTGTCCATATGCTCGCATAAATTAGCTCCTTCTTAGGTGAGAACTTGTGGTATTCAGTTTTATGTCCCTGTGTTAGTTTGCTAAGGATAATGGACTCCAGCTCCATCCATGTCCCTGCAAAGAACACAATTTTGTTCTTTTTTATAGCTGCGTAGTACTCCATGATGTATATATACCATAATTTTTTATCCAGTCTATCATTGATAGGCATTTAGGTTGATTACATGTCTTTGCTATTGTGAATAGTGCTGCAATGAATGTATATATGCATATGTCATTGTAATAGAATGATTTTTTAAAATTTGAGACAGAGTCTTGCTCTGTCACCCAGGCTGGGGTGATCTTGTCTCACTGCAATGGTGCAATCTTGTCTCACTGCAACCTCTGCTTCCGGGTTTGAGCCATTCTCCTGCCTCAGCATCCTGGGATTATAGGATGAGTAGCTGGGACTATAGGCATGTGCCACCATGCCTGGCTAATTTTTGTATTTTTTTAAAAGATGGAGTTTTACCATGTTGACCAGGCTGGTCTCGAACTCCTGACCTCGGGTGATCCACCCATCTTGGCCTCACAAAATGTTGGGATTACAGGTGTGAGACACCACACCCAACCAACAGAATGATTTATATTCCTTTGGGTAAATATCCAGTAATGAGATTGCTGGGTCCAGTGGTATTTCTGACTTTAGGTCTTTGAGGAATTGGCACACTGCCTTCCATAATGGTTGAACTAACTTATACTCCCACCAACAGTGTATAAGCATTCTTCTTTTTCTCCACAATATCCCCAGCATCTGTTATTTTTTGACTTTTTAGTAATAGCCATTCTGACTGGTATTAGATGGTATCTCATTGTGGTTTTGATTTGCATTTCTCTAATGATCAGTGATGTTGAGCTTTTTTTCATATGATTGTTGTCCACATGTATGTGTTCTTCTAAAAGACATCTGTTCATATACTTTCCCACTTTTTATGAGGTGGTTTGGTTTTTTTCTTGTAAATGTATTTAAGTTCCTTATAGATGCTAAATATTAGACCTTTTACAAATGCATAGTTTGCAAAAATTTTCTCCCATTCTGTAGGTTGTCTGTTTACCCTGTTGACAGTTTATTTTACTCTGCAGAAGTTCTTTAGATTTTATTCCTCACTTGCTTACGAAGCTTAATTTGGCTGTGTATAAAAATTCTTCATTGGAATTTATTTTCTTTAAGGGTGTTGAATATTGGCCCTCAATCTCTTCTGGCTTGTAGGGTTTCAGCTTGGAGGTTTGCTGTTAGTCTGATGGGCTTTCCTCTGGAGGTGACCTAACCTTTCAGAGAGCTTTTAATTTTTGTCATTTCAATTTATGCAAAGTAATTTTATTAATATATTGTGATTTAATTTCTATAACTAATAGTGAATTGAGTATCATCACATCTATTAGACATTATAAATGCTAAATTATGAACTAATTATTCAATGCATTTCCATTTTACTATTTTTTATTCTTTTTCTTGTCAATATTTAAGCAGGCCTTTTAATGTAATACAAAGATTAACTTTTTGTTATATTCTTCTGTAATTTTATTTAGCAGTTATATACCATATATATATTTTCTTAATATTATCATTCAATAGTTTTAATTTTATATAGACTTTAAAAATCTTGTACCTCTAGGCCAGAAGATATTTTAAATCAATAAAAAATTAAAAACATTATTTTCCAATAAGACTTTATTGGAACACAGTCACCCCTATTTACTTATGTATTATATGACTCTTTTTGCATTACAATGTCAGAAGTATGTAGTTGCAATAGAGACTGGAAGCCTGAAATATTTACTATCTGATCCTTTCCAGAAAAAGTTTGCTGAACCTTGCTCTAGGTTAATATATTCTTCTGAAGAATTATTCTGGGAGTTTCATTTTTCTAGCATTACCACTCACTTAATATGAGTCCCATTGTATCGGGCTTTTGTTCTCTGCCTTTCAAGGTGAGAGCTAACTACCTTAGATCTAATGTATGCTGAGATATTGAAGATGGATGCTAGTTTTTATGTTTTTTTTTTTTTTTTTCCCCTCAGGTGGCAATTGCTCTCTAATAGAAAACTTCTGAAGAGAAATATTGTAGAACAAAGAAATCAATATCTCATTGTATAATTTCAGAGTCCACAGAAAATTAGAGAAGATCTTTCTAGTACCCCCTGATTATATTAGCTACTGCACTTCTGATCTCATTTACTGTGCATGTGCTTTGTTTGCTTTGTCTGAGGTTTCTCTCTCTAGCAGTTACACACTTAAATGAGTGATGATCTTCTCTATTGGCTCATTGACTCAAGTCTGGTTGTTGTAGGTCATTAAGTGGTCACAGTTACAAAATGATGGATGAAGGGGTGGCCTGCCCTTCCACACCTGTGGGCGTTTCTCGTTAGGTGGAATAAGAGACTTGAGAAAAGAAATGAGACACAGAGACAAAGTATAGAGAAAGAAAAAGTGGGCCTGTTAAACCTTGAGTCACTACTGTTAATCTGTTAAACCTTGAGTCACCACAGCACATGTCTCTTGCAAGGACAAGGTTGGGGGTAGGGTCACAGATTAACAGCATCTCAAATACAGAACAAAATGGAGTCTCTTATGTCTACTTCTTTCTATATAGACACAGTAACAGTCTGATCTGTCTTTCTTTTCCCCAAAATGAAAGGGAGGTGGTCCCTCCCTCTATGGCTGACAGTATAGAAGTCACTGGACTGACAGTCTGTTCCTTCCCATAAGAGTTCGTGGAATAGTTTCAATACCCAACTTAAAGAGAGAGAGAGAGAGAGAGAGAGAGAGAGAGAGAGAGAGAAAGGGAATAAAGGATAAATATTACTTGGCAGAAAGAAGAAGAAAAAGCTATTGTAGTGATGACAGCCGACCTGAAATCATAAATATTTCTATAGATTTTTGAGGGTTACAAAGCAGTTTCCAAAGCTCATTTAATCTTTTCTACATCTTTGTGAATGAGGTTTTTTTTGTACTCCTGTTTCACAAATGAGATAACAGATTTTGATTAAACAGTTCATAAGTGACAGAGATAAAACAAATCTATGTGTTTAGGTACTAAATATCATGTTTTTTCAAGTGTCTGTATTGTTTTTATTGGAAAGAATGTAGAGAAGCATGATGGAGAGGAATTAAAAGACTCTGCAGGGACAAGGCTAGGGCAAAGAAAAGCAATTTTCTCCTCTACAGAGAAAGGCAATTTTCTTCAGTGCAAGGAAGAAAAATTAAATGCATTTTTCAGAAGTTTAACATTCATGTATCCATTCATTCATTTACCAAATACTTACTGAGAGCCTATTACATGTTCGGCATTGTTCTAGGGGCTGGAGATACAGCAATCAACAAAAGATTCCTCTCCTCATGGAACATATATTTGGGGGGAGATAAATAATAATAGAATATATAGCATATGAATCAGTGGTAAGTATCAAAAAGAAAGCAGAAGAAAAAGTACAAAATGTCAGAGTATCAAGTTGAAATTTTAGAAAGCGTGGTCAGGAAAGGCCTCACTGAGATGGCAACTGAGAAGTTACCTGATATACCAGTAATGTTATTTTGCCTAATTTATTTAACATTATAGTTTATTTTTGTATTTTCTCTTAGAAGATAACTCATACTCATTCTATTCTTACCAAAAGTACACCAATTAATTCATTATCAAGTGTTTCTAATTAATTATGTCCACTAAACAATTAATCTAATGATTTTCCAATGCAATAAGTAGAAGGTGACAGACTTGGTGAAGCTTGTCACACTGTATCACATTAGCTCAGCACTGTCCAATGTAGATGACACTTTTAAAATGACTTTCTGCTTAAAGAATGTGTGTGAAAAAGCTGCAGCTTTCAACATTGTCAGAATGTTAACTTGCATAAAATCAGTCACCACAATGTTTTGTGCAATGGTCCTAGTAATGCCAGAAATACAGAAATGCTAGAAATACAAGAGTTAAAGTTACTGCCTCTTGCTCTAGGAGGAAAAGAGACAGAAGACAGTTAACTACTCTGTTTCTCTTCCAAAAATCATGGGCATCCACAATTACTTTTTGATACATTCTGACAGTTTGTAGGTAAGAAATATCTGCTCTCCTTTTATGAGGTTATTAAAACAATTTATTAAAAAAGGCACCATTGTTGACATGTAAGGGGGGGGGTTACCAAATAAATAACAGTGCTCTTTTCTTAGTACCTGCGTTTATAACCACATGATACAAAGTTAAAAACACAAAAAGAAAAACTATCAGCTTCATCACTGGGAAAGCTGTTTGGAGAATGTAGCCTAGATTTGCATGCAAGTAAATTGTTTTGCTAATATTGCTTTCTACAATTAAACTTATCCTATAAATATTTATGCAGACAATCGGATCCACTAGAGAGAAGAGCCACCCAATAGACTATGGTATGTATGGTACTCCCATGGCATTGTGAAAACAGCAGGCCTGGCTTATGTCAAACATTCCTCTATCTTTCTCTGGGGAAATGTGAGTTTTGAGGGAAAAGTACCAGGATAAAGAGGCCAGAGTGTCACCCTAATGGAGTTCCCTCCATATGGAAACATTAGTAGAGGAAAGATTATAGTTCCTCCCTTAAGATCTCATTTGACCTCGCAATATTTTCTTACATTGCCATTAATGGAAGACACATACACACACACACAAACCCTTATGATTTATTCCTGAAATAATTTGATCTTAGTTTTCACATTAGTCACGCAATTAAAAAAAAAAAAAAAAAAAGACTTGCAAAAGTGCTTGGAAAAAAAGTGGGTATAATAAAATTGCCCTAGCAAATGTTAATTGCCAAAAAATGTGCTCAGTAGTATAAATATACTAGCTTCTAGAGATATTTTAGAGTCAAGCATAATCTTTACTTTCAAGGGATTTATAATTAAGCAGTTTAGATAATAATAACATAATAATAAGCAATACAGCATAGAAATAATTGTTACTTAGTGGGATGAACCAAATGCTCCATAGGAAGAGACGGCAGGATGGCATATTGTAAAAAGCCCTTGCCAGGGAAGCCAGAGACCTGGGCTCCTGTTTTGTCAAAATCTGAGAATTTCTAGACGAGATTAAGTCTTGCTTAACCTCTTTAGGTTTTAATTTCCTATTCTGTGAAATGAAGGGTTCAACTAGAACCTATGCCAAATTTTAAAAATTAGACATTTCCAATATAATAGTAACCAAAATAAGCTGAACTTTTAAAGTTACAATGGATTACGTCCCATATACTTCACTTTTCATGTTAGCAACTGCAAGAGAACAATGAAAATAAATTGTAAATTGATAGAAAAGTAATAATGAAATACGCAAACAAAGAAGAATAATCAAAGGCACTAAGGAGGAAACCCAGTCCTAGCTATTTCAAAGGCCCAAACATTTGTTAAAAGAATAGTGAGGTGCAGTCATGTACTAACGTTACCAGAAAGCGGTCCCGATCCAGACTCCAAGAGAGGGTTCTTGGATATCGCACAAGAGAGGACTTGGGCTGAGTCCACAGCGTAAGCGAAAGCAAATGTGTTAAGAAAGTAAAGTGGTGAAAGAAGAGCTAGTCCATAGACAGAGTAGGGCGTTGCCAAAAGTAAGAGGAGGAATGCGCCCACCGTAGGTACAATGCTTGCTTATACATAGGATAACAATGACAACAATAAAATCATGGGGAGATGTGCTCTGCTACAAGGGTTTGTGATAAAGGATTAACTTTCTTAATTGCTATATTTTGCAAGAATCAATATTATTACCTTTAAAACAAAAATTAAGAATGCTTCTGTTCTTAAGAGTCAAGATATTGGGATATCAGGAACTTACTAATTCTGGGTCTATTTAGTAACATTGTCAATCTGTTTCCTTAATTGTAAACAACTAGCAGCTAGAAATACCTAATTTCCTGAGAATGCAGTCCAGCAAGTGCCTGCCCTATTTTTCCTAGCCCTCATTCAAGATGGAGTCATTCTGATTAAAATGCCTCTGATACTAGGTGTCTCTGCCTTTTCACTCAGGTAAAACCATGCTTCAACCGCTCTGCAAAAACCCTATGTAGGACCCTTTCCTGGAGTGTAATTTCACAAAACCTAGGACTAAGAGGTAGCATCTAATACACAGATACCAGCTTTTTGTTCTGGCCCTGAAAGGTGCTACTTCAAACAGATTGGAGTGTCATCCTTACCATACGCACCTCATCAAGAAATGGTAGAAAGTACAGAAAGAGACACTGTTCTCATATGCTCCATCATCTCTATCACTGCTATGTATTTTGTAGAACGAAGATATTTTCTTCGGAGGAATTTGTTTCCCTTCTGCTAAAGAAAAATAAGGCAACTTCTTAAAAAAAAAAAAAAAAGAAGAAGAAAGTTATGTTTGGGTGATCCTGAGAATAATTCAGAAAGGCCTGGCTGTCCCTAAGCTGCTAATACAGGCTAAAGGGACTGCAAGAGACTCTTGCTGATTTTAGGAGGACCCTTTGTTTAATGACCCTTTTGGTAGGAAAGACAAGGAAATTGAGAGAATTAATTTCTTCTACTTAATAGTTTAATAAAATAACGGAAATTTTGATTTTTGAACTTTATGCTGGAACATATGAAGGGAAGGAAGGGAGGCCATAATGGGAGGAGGATGTGATGGGGAGAAAGTTCTGGTTAGGGAAGATGAAAACACAAAATTAAAGAAACAAACAGAGGCATAGAGAAAGGGCAGCTGGCAGGAAGTTTTCTGTGGTGATGATGTCTAACGTCATCAGTAACACTGATACCTAGCAATCAATTTTAAATTG
>NW_012102687.1:2867724-2880889 GCF_000951045.1 Mandrillus leucophaeus | reverse complement strand
GGCAGGATGGCATATTGTAAAAAGCCCTTGCCAGGGAAGCCAGAGACCTGGGCTCCTGTTTTGTCAAAATCTGAGAATTTCTAGACGAGATTAAGTCTTGCTTAACCTCTTTAGGTTTTAATTTCCTATTCTGTGAAATGAAGGGTTCAACTAGAACCTATGCCAAATTTTAAAAATTAGACATTTCCAATATAATAGTAACCAAAATAAGCTGAACTTTTAAAGTTACAATGGATTACATCCCATATACTTCACTTTTCATGTTAGCAACTGCAAGAGAACAATGAAAATAAATTGTAAATTGATAGAAAAGTAATAATGAAATACGCAAACAAAGAAGAATAATCAAAGGCACTAAGGAGGAAACCCAGTCCTAGCTATTTCAAAGGCCCAAACATTTGTTAAAAGAATAGTGAGGTGCAGTCATGTACTAACGTTACCAGAAAGCGGTCCCGATCCAGACTCCAAGAGAGGGTTCTTGGATATCGCACAAGAGAGGACTTGGGCTGAGTCCACAGAGTAAGCGAAAGCAAATGTGTTAAGAAAGTAAAGTGGTGAAAGAAGAGCTAGTCCATAGACAGAGTAGGGCGTTGCCAAAAGTAAGAGGAGGAATGCGCCCACCGTAGGTACAATGCTTGCTTATACATAGGATAACAATGACAACAATAAAATCATGGGGAGATGTGCTCTGCTACAAGGGTTTGTGATAAAGGATTAACTTTCTTAATTGCTATATTTTGCAAGAATCAATATTATTACCTTTAAAACAAAAATTAAGAATGCTTCTGTTCTTAAGAGTCAAGATATTGGGATATCAGGAACTTACTAATTCTGGGTCTATTTAGTAACATTGTCAATCTGTTTCCTTAATTGTAAACAACTAGCAGCTAGAAATACCTAATTTCCTGAGAATGCAGTCCAGCAAGTGCCTGCCCTATTTTTCCTAGCCCTCATTCAAGATGGAGTCATTCTGATTAAAATGCCTCTGATACTAGGTGTCTCTGCCTTTTCACTCAGGTAAAACCATGCTTCAACCGCTCTGCAAAAACCCTATGTAGGACCCTTTCCTGGAGTGTAATTTCACAAAACCTAGGACTAAGAGGTAGCATCTAATACACAGATACCAGCTTTTTGTTCTGGCCCTGAAAGGTGCTACTTCAAACAGATTGGAGTGTCATCCTTACCATACGCACCTCATCAAGAAATGGTAGAAAGTACAGAAAGAGACACTGTTCTCATATGCTCCATCATCTCTATCACTGCTATGTATTTTGTAGAACGAAGATATTTTCTTCGGAGGAATTTGTTTCCCTTCTGCTAAAGAAAAATAAGGCAACTTCTTAAAAAAAAAAAAAAAAGAAGAAGAAAGTTATGTTTGGGTGATCCTGAGAATAATTCAGAAAGGCCTGGCTGTCCCTAAGCTGCTAATACAGGCTAAAGGGACTGCAAGAGACTCTTGCTGATTTTAGGAGGACCCTTTGTTTAATGACCCTTTTGGTAGGAAAGACAAGGAAATTGAGAGAATTAATTTCTTCTACTTAATAGTTTAATAAAGTAACGGAAATTTTGATTTTTGAACTTTATGCTGGAACATATGAAGGGAAGGAAGGGAGGCCATAATGGGAGGAGGATGTGATGGGGAGAAAGTTCTGGTTAGGGAAGATGAAAACACAAAATTAAAGAAACAAACAGAGGCATAGAGAAAGGGCAGCTGGCAGGAAGTTTTCTGTGGTGATGATGTCTAACGTCATCAGTAACACTGATACCTAGCAATCAATTTTAAATTGTGTTGTTTCATGTACTACCCTAAAGCTTCTCTTCTTTATGTCAAAACCTCCAGGAAAAGTTGGTTACCCAAAAAGGATTCTAATGAAGATGTAAGAGAAAGGATGAAGTATGAGGTTCACTCTGAGATAGAAAGGAAATAAAAAAGCTGCAAGGGGTGAGATCACAAGTAAAGAACAAGCCATTCAGTAATAATTGAAAGTGAAAACTGATCATAAATGGTCACAAAAGGAACTTAAGCACCTCCTTCCGAGAATTTCAGAAATAACTGGGGCAATAATAAACTTCCCTGAGTAGGTGGGATGAAAAGGAATTACATCACTTTATTTTCTTAGAGATTAAAGGGCTCAAAGTCTTATGGGTAACACTTTCTCTCTAGTGCCTACAGTATGTAGGATGTCTCAGGCTCAGGGCTCATTTTTGATAGAGTTATTTGTTAAGCTTAGATAAGCAAACACAGTGCAAATCATCATCAGGAGAATAAGTTTAGGTAAATGACATCTTGACTTTGGGTAACTTCTTGTGAAGTGACATAAATCCTGCATCCAGTGACTCATCAAATATTATAGCTAATAGCTCACAAAATGAGATTTGAAGTTTATAGCTTGAAATAATTGTTTGTTTTTCCTGTGCATGCAGGCAAGGGCACATGCTTGTGTATCAGTGAGGGTGTATGCTTTTTGTTTTAGGAAGGAAGAAGTTAAATTGGACCACTGAAATGGAAAATAAAGTTTCCTCTCTCCCCATATAACAGATGAAATGTCAACCTGCAGCCAGGGATTTTTAAGATCCCTAAATGAATCTCTGTGTTGCTTATGCATTATTCATGACAGATTCTGGGATTTCAGTGCTGGGCACTGCTGTCAGAAGAAAACGAAAGACATAGATCAACACGGGCACTAACATTTTTGTATTTATAAATTGATCTCTTTTCAAATTTTATTTTTAAAAATTTTATTACTGAGCTGTGTGTCTACCAGGAATTTTTCTCCAAAGTAATAGTTTTAGGGGACACTCTTCGCTTCATGGAAGTATTTGATAACAGCACTCAGGCATCGTGGTTTATACTTGTAACTGCTGAGCCGTTTCCAATGGCTTTGTTTTCAGAAGTACCAGTAAGTGGGTTGCTATCAAAACAGCTCAAAATCTGTCAGATTGAACTGATTTTAATGTATTTGTGGTCTAATAACACTTATTTAACTTGTATCAGCATTGTCGTATGCTAACTCTAAATATGATACTCTACTTGTAATTTACCCTTTAAAAAGTTATTAACATTTCTTGTATTTTCTTGCTGCTTTCAGACCTAACAATGTGGCTGCCTTCATTAATTGTATTGATAAAGTGAAGCAACACTGATTACTTCAGTTCTGATAGCCTAACAGATGGAACATGTATTATTCTTACGCTATCAGATGAATTAACACAAATGTCAGATATATTCAAAGCTGTGGAGTCAGTTGTGGAGAGAAATTGTCAGAAACAGAAAAGTAGAAGTCACAGAATTACCAATCACTGGCATGAATGAATTAGAAAGTTGTCACATATTTTGTATTTTTTTAAAGAAAATTAGACATAAATGTCATTTCCTCATTTTCCTGGATTTTTATTTGGAAGCAAAATGATATAACAAAAAGAGTGTGAATACTGAGGTTTTCACATTGGCATTTAAATTTTAGCATTTGATTTTATTACCTAGCTCACATTAGATAATTTGTTCATCTTTTTGAGCATTAGTTTTTTATCCGGAGGATGGAGCCAGTACTATTTAAATTATATATCTGTTGTAAAAATGATGTAAGGCTGTGACTATAAACAGGCCACATACAATAAAGGCACTTAGCAGTCGTTATTTCTGGAATGATTTGATATTGGGACCTCAGCTGTTCCTAAAGCTTAGTTGTATTCTCGCCCTTTTCCAGCCTGATTATTCAACTCCTCCTTCTGCTGTATGAGTTACCCTGGCGTCTTCATATCCTCACTAGATTTTAGCTGAGAGTGCAGAGAACCAGAGACTTACTGTTTACTTCTGAATATATGACACTTAGCACAGTGTCTATGATATTAAATTACTAAAAAATAGTAAATATTTATTTATTGAGTGAATCCATTCAATACATTTTCCATTTTTGCCTAAGCTAGTAAGTTTCTATATCTTTCAAATGAAGAACTCCTGAAAAAACCAAACATTAAATACTTAGTAGTGGGATATTTCCAAGCTTCATTATAAAATGTGGAATTGGTTGAGCTAAAAGAAGGTGGGAGACTGTCAGTTTCATCATTCCATTCTGGTAAATTAGCAATTATTGATCTTGGTTAGTGAAGCTGCTGTTTAAACTGTCAGAAACTTTTCAAGAGACATTCTAGGAAAATGTCGGGCTATGGGAAAATGTTGGGATATGTTGGCTCCTCTTGCCCCTTGAATTGCTTTGAGAAAGACAAACTTTATTAAAGTGGATTGGAAAACACAAAGCAAGTATATGGATTTAGTTGAGGGAATCCTGTTTTAGCCTATATCCGGCAGTCTTGTAACTGATGACCCTCATTTTTCTAAGAGGTAGTTTAATTTATTCTCCTCTCTCTTCTTTTCTTGTTTCCCCAGTTCCCCACTTCCTACGTAGCCCTTTGGAAATGAAAATACAACCTTTCACCTCCCCCTCACCAAACATTTCCTACAGGGCAAGATAAATCTCTCCTTGAGAGTCGACAGTTAATTTGCACACCAAAGCACGCTCCCAAAAACCCCTCACCTCCAGGGTGTTGCCTCATGTGGAAAATATGCCCACTTGGCCATTTTTACAACTTATGTCCAGGAAGGCACCAACTCAACTGCCCATAGATCAGGCACCAACCTAGCAGGCGGTGCCCTGCTCTTGTTCATTTACCCCCATAAAAGTGCCTGTTTTCTGCTCCAAAGTGAAGTGGTGAGGCAGGACAACTGTGCCTGTTTCCCAAGCTGCTTTTGGAATAAATTCACTTGCCTTGTGTCAGACTTTGCTCTTGTTAACTGGACTCCGCATGCAGCAAGCAACTAACCCACATTTTGGTTACAATCTGAGACAACACAGCTTCAGATGATCATTTGTCTCTTCTCATTTTACACTCCATCCCTAGGCAATTTAATCCATTTGCTCGGGTTCAATTAACAACGACATGCTAATGGACTTATATTTTTAGCCTTGATTTATTCTCTGAACTCCAGATCTCTATAGGCAATAAACTATTAACTTTTATTTTTTACTCGAACTTCCAAAGGTACTCCAAACTTAACAGGTGCAACATTGATGTTGGTCCCTCTGTTGCTACACCTCAGCCTATTCCTCCTCTGGGGTTTCTATCTCAAAAAATTGGACCGGTTTCCATTCAACAGTAAGTGCCACAAGCAAGATTGCATCCTTGCTTTCTCCCTCTCCTTCACCATCTGTATCAGTTTTCTACTGCAATCATAACGCTATTACCACAAACTTAGTGACTTGAAGTAACACTATTATCTTACAGTTCTGTAGATAGAAGTCTGTTACTATGTGGCAGGATTTTTTTTTTTTTTTTTGAAATGCAATTATTTATTAGAACTTTAAGTTTGCATTTGCAAACATTTAGCAGAAGGGAAAAACAAAAACAATCCACATCATATACACCCTAGAAGAATCCGGCTCTTCTAAGGGCTTCCACTTCAACCCGACTGACTCTGCTCCACCACCTGAGATGCCTTCATAATTTGGTAACCTGGTCCCTGGCAGCCTTGCCACTGGCCAAGCAAAATCACTGGCTCCCTGCCTTGCTGGCAGCTTCAGGAGAATGTTGAGTCCCCCACTGGCTGGCAGCCTTGAGAGACTGCTGGGTCCTGGCCTCCCTGACCTCGACCAGAGGCTGCTGGGTTCTGGCGTCCCGGACTGCGATTGAAGACCGCTGAGTCCCGGTCTCCCCAGCAGTTTCCAGAGACGGCTGGGTCCTGGCCTCCTGGTCAGCTTTGGGAAACTGCTAGGTCTCCACCTTCTGAGTGTCGACATCCTGGGCGAGGGTCTTTTCCGAGCCTTGCACCTGGAGCTGGTGGTGATAGTCAATCAAGTGTTCATGATCATCTTGAATGTGTCCTTCTGGCAACAAGGCCTCCCAAATAACAAGATCTCAGCCTTGCTCTCGGGGTCCCACTGATTCACTCGAAGCAGGATGTGTGACGTACACTCGGCTTCCGAAGATCGCTTCCACCAGCCAAGCCTCAAGGTGAACTGCCTTCAGATTCCTCAGAAACTCGGAGTGGAAGCAGTAGGGCCGCCTGGTGAGGTTACCGAGCACCTCGAATGGCATTCCTTCTCGCGGCTGTGGTTGCAGGAGCATGGGAAACCGCTTGGGGGTGGCCATGCCGCCGCTGGCCCTGCCCGGGACAACAGCACCACTGCAAACCCGAAGGCCGGCCAGAGCTAGGCGGAGGGTGGAGGGCTGGGTTTATTGCTCAAGGTGTCATCTAACTAAAATCAAAGCATCAACCAGTCCTGCTACTTCAGCAGTTACGTAACAAAGCCATCTTAATTACATCTGCAAATCCCTTTTGCCAGGTAAAGTAACATAATCACCAGAGTAGCACCAAGGATTGAGGTTATGGGGACCAAAATTCTGCACACTCTCTAATGTTCAACACAAGTCTTCATAATTTCTGATTCCAAATATTTTTCAAATGGTTCCACTTCTGTTGCATACTACCACCAACATCCTAGACCGAGCCGCTGTCATTTCTCACCTGAACTAGGAAATGACATGCAAAGTTGTCTTTTTTTGCCACTGTTGCCCTACTACTTGTTTCTATCCTTTTCCTTTTGATGTAGACTGCTTCATGTGTAAATTAATAGTCTTTAAAATATACACAGCAATTTTTCTCTTTAAAAATTCATCCAAAGCTCAGTCTTTTAATACTTACATCTAGGTGTGATATCAGTGAAAATGGCAGAGAAGAATCTCCAAAAACTCATCCCATTATTAAACAATGAGAAAACTGGATAATTTATCAGAATCAACTTTCTCTGAATTCTACAAGTTAACCAAAGATTTCTGGGAGTATTTATTCAACAAAAATGACTGAATCTCAGTAAAAGCAGGGAGATTTGTGGTGTTTTAACTTGCCCTATGTCTATCTTCTCCTAATCTAATCTTTGAAAACCAATAGCCCACAGTCACAGTAAAAACTAGCCACTTAGCAGCTACTGGAGGGGCCAGAACAGAGTTGGAACTCCTTCACAACCTCATTCTTGGAGAATTGTCAGTATTGTATCTGTCTGGTGGTTCTCTGGAAAACTCCAGCTACACAGCTGTGCGTGTTTTTTGGTTTGTTTTTTGTCCTAACATGGAGTTTGCCCAGTGTGAAAAGCCTTTTTCTTGGGGACATTTGTTAAATCCTTTGGAGGCAATTCTGTAACTTCACATTCACTGAAAAGGTGAAATAACAGAGAAAAAATAGGCTAACCAAAAGTTTAAAAGTTGGGAAAGAAAATGTCCATAGAAAAGGAAAAATCTCTAAAAAATCTAGACGGTCAGAGGTGGGGTTGGGTTATATGTATGATAGGGTCAGATGCAGGGGTTGGGTTATATGTATGATAGGGTGGTGTGAATTCTCAGGAAAGACCTGAGAAGGTGCTGGCACCTCAATTTTTGCTAATTCTGAGGCTCTGTGCAAGCAGAAAATGAAGGTTAAGAGAGTGTTGTCAACTGTGTGGCTTAGTAGTTCAGGTAAGTCCCAACATGTGCGCAGAATCCTTAAGCAAAGATTAGGAGTCATTGGTTTCAGGCATTTGAAAACATTTTCTATGCAATGATTAGATGACCTCTAAGCTAAACATCTGGGTCTCCAGCAGCCACACACAACAAAGTCTGTAGACTTAACAGAATTAACTTCAGAAAAGTCACCAATTAAGCAACAACAACAACACACAGCAACGACAACAACAGAACCACAGAGGCCCAGGACTCTGATCTCCAGCGTTGTTACGTTATGCTATCTATAATTTCCCATCTTCAAGAAAAATGAAAAAACATGCAAAGAAATAAGAAAGTATGGCCCATACATAGAAAAAAAAAAAAAAAACAGTAAAAATCATCTCTAAGGAAGCCCTGATGTTGGACTTACCAGAAAAGAAAAGTAAATCAGCAATTTTTAATCTGTTTAAAGAATTAAAGAAACTTTGTCTAAAGAATTGATTTTAATATAAATTCTTCATTAATGTAATTTTGATTCATTCACTTATTCAATTTCCTTCTTATACTCCTGTTCTCTGAATCAGAGACTCTGCATCCCAAGGCAAGATTATTTGAATTCCTCCTCATCTTCTTCATCTCCTTTTGCATACCATTCTTGTGGGCTCTTCCTGGGTGCAGACAAAGTTGAATATCCTAGCTACTCTTGGTGCTTGCCATGGACTGAATGTTTGTGTTCTCCCCCAGTTCCTACATTGAAATCGTATTCCCCATTGTGATGATACTAGGAAGTGGGGCCTTTGGGAGGTGATTAGGTCATAAGGATGGAACCCTTATGAATGAAATTAGTGCCCTTATAAAAAGAGACTCAATTTCTCTCTCTCTCTTTCTGCCATGTGTAAATAGAAGATAGTAGTCTGCATTCTGGAAGAGGGACCTCACCAGAACCCAACCACGTTAGCACCCTGATCTCAGACTTCTGGCCTCCAGAACTCTGAGTAACAAATTCCTGTTGTTTATAAGGCACCTGGTCTATGGTACTTAGTTACAGTCACAAGAACAGATGAAGACAGTGCTCTTATAGCTCCATTTGGTTCACTCTTCTTGGTGCAAACCACTTATCCCAACATTTCTGTGCATTTCACAATGCAGAGAAGAGTGTACAACAAATGCTTGCAAAGTTAGTTGTGAGCCTCTTACTTTAGAGTTTTGATTTTCTGTTCTTTTATCACAGTTTCAGAGTGGAAGCACATGTGGGCAGAAGGACATAGAAGAGATGTTATTTACAGGGAGAATCTTTTCATCCTTCTTTATGGCTCTGATGATCCCCCAAATAGGCATTCAAATCCTCTTGAGGATAGTGGGGACAGAACTGCTTAATTTACCCCCTATTTTCTCTTTTTAGTTGAGGAACAAGTGCGTGTGTGGCTCAGTATCATTGTTTCCCTTTGGGACTGGACTGCCTATAATCATACTCTTCACTGTTCCAGCTCCTGCCACATGGTCAGTCTATTGGAGGAAGTGCTGCTTCTACTTTACTGGTGATTTCCATTTGTTCAGGGGCTATGCTTGTGAATGTTTGGAAAAGGCCAACTTGGGAAAGAGTTAGTAAGTAGAACTTTTCTCTGTCTTTCCACAGTTTTACTGCTACTAAAATTTATGTTTTTATCTTTATTGAATCTTGAAGAGGAGGGGGCAAAACTAAATGGCACATTCAACTGACAACATTTTCAAGTAAAAATGATCATAAAAAATTTGAAAAGAGATGAACAAGGAAGAGCATAAGATAAAGAACAATTACTTTCTTTCACTATAAAACCATGTAGAAGTATAATAGATTACTTAACAGTCTTTTTTTCTATTTCTTTCTTACTATCAAGCTAAAATAACTATACTTCATCATCATGCATATTACTCACACTCTTAAAGACTAGGGCTTATTATGACTTTTTTGCTTTAATTATGAAAAGCTCTCATATCATTTCAGCAGGCAGAATAATGGTCTACCAGTGATGTTCTAATCTTCAGATTGTGTGAATATGCTACTTTCCATGACGCAAGGGACTTTGGAGATGTGACTAAGTTAAGGACATTGAGATGAGGAAGTTATCCTGGGCTATCCAGGTGGACCCAGGGTAATCATAAGGGTTTCTATTAGAAAGAGGGAGGTAGTAGAGTCAGAATCATAGAAGGAGATGTTAAGAGGAAAGAAAGGTCAGAGTGAGGCAGAGCCACAGGCTGAGGTGGGCACCCTCTAAATGCTGGAAAAGGCAAAGAAATGAATTCTCCCTGAGAGCCTACAGAAGGAACATAGTCCTCTGCTGATACTTTGATTTTAGCTCAGAGAGACTCATTTTTGAACTTCTGACTTTCAGAACTGTACTTCTGACCTTCAGAACTGTACTTCTGACTTTCAGAACTGTAAGATTTTTGTTGTTGTTGTTTGGAGACACAAAGTTTGTGGCTACTTGTTATAGCAGCAATTTGAAACTAATATACTCATTGTTGAAAAAAAATGGGGCAGTTTGTATCTATATGTGTTTATTGTGGCAGATTTTGTATCTGTGTGTGTGCTTATAGTGTCACATTATTTGCTGGAAAATCAGAACAATAGATGACTTAGGAAATTGAAGAACAGGGCGTATATGAATATGTAAATCACCAATGGGTAGGCAACAATCCAGTGATATGTATTGTTGTACTGGACACTGTACAGGTTTTGGTGTGACCCAGATCTATGTTTGAATATAATTTTCTTCACTTACTGGCTATGTGACCTTAGAGAAGTTACTTGAGCCTCAATTCCCCCCTCCCCCACCTCTTAAATTAAGGAGATTTCTAATACATGATACTGGCATTGGGAAGAATAGATGTTATGTTCATGAAGTGTGTAGAGGAATGGGCCATAGTAGGTGTCCAGTTAACTTCTGTTTGTTAGCATTGTAAATTGTATTTTTATAACTTATTTCTTCATATGTCTCCTACACTTCTTTCTTCTAGCTTCAGCAGATGCTTTTCTCCTTGAGGAATTTTATAAACAAGAGTAGCCTCCTGTTTTCTGCTGTTTTTCTTGGATTAAAAAAATCAATTGATTTAATAAACCAAATATTAAATATTAAATAATTATCTTATTCTGTTCTCATTCCTGACATAGAATTTCTAATACCCGTGTACCTGAGTTTATGCTAATAAGGTGACTTTTGGTGAGCCCTTAAATAGCTTCAGGATGGGGGCTGGTTGCCAGAGGAACCAAATGTGTGATTAGAGGGTTGGAACTTTCAACTCTATCCTCGCTCCCTCTCCCTGCCTACTTCTGAAGAGGGAAGAGGGGCTGGAGATTGAAATAATCATCAATGGCCAATGATCTAATCAGTTTCGCTTGTAGAATGGAATATCCATAAAAATCCCTAAAGGGTGGGGTTGGAGAGTTTCTGAGTGAAAACATCAAGATATTGCAAGGGTAGCTGCTCAGAGAGCTGTGGAAGCTTTGTGTACATCCCCTAGCCACATAACTACAAATATATATGTATCATGTACATCTGAATCTTTGACCACAGCTGTTTATTTCTGGGATGGACACTTGACCTAACATGGGCAAATCAGTTTCTATATTTGTAAACGTAGGTTGTGAAAGGTCAGTTAGAGAGTTACGGGCATGTCGATAAGATAAGCAAAAAAATCTGTGTTCGAAGGAGAAGGAGAGCCAGAGGAGGAAGAAAGGGAAAGAAAGAATCAGGGACAAAGAAAAATGAAGCATATTGGAAGAAATAAGTAGAGATTAGGCAAAAAGATGACTTCCTGAGCAGTCTCAGTTCCAATTCTAGTTTAAGGCCTTGCTTCATTCCTTCCATAGGTTCTATAAATTACTTGGCATCCCTCCAGTAAATTCTATTTTTTCCATTAGTTACTTGCAACAATGAGTACTGGCATTCATTTTGTTCATTTACTTGTTCTACAAGCATTTACAGAACTCTTATGTGTATTAACTATTTTGCTATTTCAGGGGATATAGATATTTGCCTTCAGAGGTATAAGCACCGTAAAAAGAAAATGAAGGTCTCTGTGGTAATGACATGTGAGAGACATTAATGCATGGAATTTAGAGTACATGGTCTATGTTTGTGGCTAATCAGAAATGCAAGGAGAAGCAATATTCCTGTTTTCTTATGTTTTGCCTAATTAGAGGATGAAAATTCTGATGTCATGGTTTGGGATACCAGAGGAAAGGGTATTTCTAATTTGTATTCCACAGGCAATAACGAAAAGGGTGAACTGGAACAATAAATCATTAACAACATGTTCTACTTTTCAAGTGATATTGTGAATTATTGAACAGCAGGTGCAGATTATGAAAGGGAGGGAGGGTTCCAACAGCCTACAAGGATCAAAGGTTCATGTAAGAAAATGGAAGGAAAGGCTGGTAAATAGAGAGCCTTCTGTACTGGCTTAAAGAGTTTGAGTTTTACTCTCTAAACAGTGAAAAACTATATAAATAAGTAAACAGTAAAACATGTCTAAGGACAATGAGGTTAGGATTTCTCATGTCAGTTTTGGGACTGAAAAAGTCCCAAAGGATTTTCACATTTTCTTCGGGTTCCAGTAATGAGACCAATAGTTTGTACTTACTGTGTCTGTGTCTTCCAGTCACATTCTCTAGGGACCAATTTCAGAAAAGGAAAGAGCAGATAATGAATGGATCCAGATGCGTAATCAATAGAGCAGTGGCCATCAAGGCATTGTCTTTGTCAAACCTCAGGGAAGCTGATATAGTCTCCGTAACAGCTCTAATAAGATGCTAGACTTCAAAGTGAGCAGTGATATTTAACTTCATCAGTTTTCAGAAGCTACTCCTTACTATCTAAAAATAGGAAAAAGGTTACAAGCTTGTTAAAGTAAAACCTAAAGGGGAGGAATTTACACAAAATTGGGAGGGAGTAAGAAGGGCTAGACCAATGAATCAATAGAGAGAAGTAAGGCAAATGATATAAATGTCAACACCACTGAATGATAAGAAAACCACAGATGATTCTTCAAATGTGTAAATTCTAGATTTTGCTGAACCCAAGCTTCTAAGCTACGAATATAAATTGTTCATTTTCTGTCTTAAAAAAATCATGTTCACTTATTCAACACTCTCAAAGAGTTTCATTGCTAGTTTTCTACCTTGGCATTTTGATTGGTGCTTCAGTCATTTTCTTGAAATTTTGCTTGCAACTATGTGCAAACTTTGTCAGTTGAATGCATGCCCAAACCCTCCTAATTTAGCTATACTTTCTGAGGAAAATATATTTGTACACATTTGAAAATTGAGTCAGAATTCGTTTTGACTGCGTGCCATGTGGGTACAGCTCAGTCAATTCAACCATGAGTAGAACACATCCTATATTGCTGCAGCTGATTCACAGTATTATGAAGATATTACTGAAAATACTGTTATATCATTCATAATACGTTAAAACTTAAATATAGATATTTCAAAAAAAGAAATTCGAATGCCTTCTAATTTTAATTTTTTTTTTTTACTAAATGAGGCAGACAATTAAACCAGATGATGAGAGATTCATTATATCTTATTAACAACTTGTTCAGTTGATTTTTTAAAATGTAGTGATTCATTGTTTGATAAGAATTGACAACCTAATTGACTGCATTTATCTTTATACAGACACAACTTTGAGCTCCCAGTGTAGCAGGA
>NW_012102687.1:2861418-2866699 GCF_000951045.1 Mandrillus leucophaeus | reverse complement strand
GGTTGAGCATGTAAATGGGAATCCAGTATCCCCATGAGCCGTCTTGTGTCTAAGTGGCAAGCCTATAGTATTGTATAATTTTTTAGGAGGTCATTTATCATCTTTTTAATTACCTATGGCTATGCTTCCTTTTCCATGGGAAACATAGACAGGGAAGCCCAGGAGTTCACCTGTTTTTATGGGCAGTAGGAAGAAAGATGATTTAATAGTGCCAATAACATAACTACCTGTCCACTGGTCAGGCAGCTTAGCATAGGCTCCATGTCTACTTATCCAGTATAACCTGGTGGGGGCAGTCCAGTCCCAATGGAATTCTGGGTGGGCCCAGACAGTCTGTAACCTTGGAAATTTACTGAATGGATCCCTTTCTGTGTAATTGGCACTCCACCATGTAACTGTTTTGTTCAGTACCGTTATACAGTTTTTGCCCCAGACAACGAAGTCATCCTATAGAATGAGTGAATTTTTTTCCTTTTTCTAGCTATGCAATACTGTCCAATAATTGAGCCTTTTAGAACCTAGAGATGATTAGGGTGATTCTTTTGGACCAGGAATTCATCAGGAACTGGGTCTGTAGGCACTAATTCTCAGGCTTCTTATGGTCATTGATCTCTTATCATAGTTTCTTCACAAACATAACATGAAGTGACATTTAGAGACTGGACTACATGCTCAGCTAATTGCAAAAACAAATTTCTGGTTTTTCCTGGAGTCTCCAGTACTGGCACATTTAGTTTATCATAGAAAGTCTGAAATACTGGTTCTGGAGAGAGTTTACGAACCTCCTCTTTTACTAAGATATTTACTCTAGGACCTAGTCCTTTTCTATTGATGCCCCGAGATACATTTTCTCCTTTTTTTTTTTGCCTTGGGTTTAAGGGATTTGTAATTATTAATTTTAAGGGGTTGCAGCTTCCACTCGTACAAGAGGGACTGCCTTCTCCTTTTTGGAGCTAAACAGGATCTTTTTCATCCTTTTTTAAAGTAGTCTAGATGACACAAGACCAGTAATTATACACCTTTTCACATGAGCTTAATTAATGGCAGATATACTTATTTTCTGCTGTGTAACCTCTTTTTTCTTTTTAATTTAAAGAACTGCATCTTATTCTATGCCGATTGCTATTGATAGTGGCACAAGCATTAAATTTTAGGTATATATGCTTGGAGACCCCTCTTTCTTCTGTCCTAGCTATTATTTTATTTGTGTTGCCTCGAAAAGGATCCGTCCTTAAATGTATTTTAAAAACTGTGATCATGGGAGGCTTAAAATGGGTCATAACACACATCATTGGTTATTTCCTGGGCTATATACCTTGGATAGAAGAGCATTATACAAACAAGTTTCTTTTAGAGTCCTGGTACACTTATAATAACCATAAAAGGACTGTAGCAATCTTTTGTCCTACCTCAGTGACTTGATGTATATACTGGCAACAGCCCTCAGTCTGATGAAGGTCAGTTGAAGTCCTTACTGTACTGTACAAGTCCAAATTTTAAGGAAAATGAATTCCGCAGTGAGTTGCCTCATGTTTCGGCAGTGCGAGGACCAGTCAGCTTCCGGGTATGACCGGAGCAGGGCTTGTCGTCTTCTTCAGAGTCACTTTGCAGCGGTTGGCGAAGCTGTTCCCATCCACATACGGCTCCCAGTCAACTGATGTTTAAGGATGGTCTTGGAGGTTGGGATAACTAGAATAAACTGAGTCCAGTAATTTTACACAGTTATATTTAACTGGGCTCTCTGATATCAAGAGCAAGGTGGCAGGGTTTAGGGTGTTGCAAACTTCAATGGTTATGCGGGGATTTTTACAGAGCAAGCTTTGGAATCTAGTTAGTCTAGCATTCATGAGCTAATGATGTCCTCTGGTATTTATTAAAATTACCACAGCATGGGAGGACTTTATGTTTAGGTTTTGCCTAGGAGTTAGCTTATGCCTAAGAGTTAGCTTATCTGCTTCTTGTGCTAACAGAGCCGTTGCTGCCAGGGCCCTTGGATATGGGAGCCAGCCTTTGCAAACCCTGTCTAGTTGTTTTGAGAGACAGGCCACTGGCCTTGGCCAGGGCCCTACAGTCTGGGTTAAAACTCCAACTGCTATTTTTTCTCTTTCTGACACATAATGTGTAAAGAGTTTTGTCAGGTCAGGTAGCCTCAGGGCTGGGGCCGACATGAGTTTTCTTTTTAACTCATGAAAAGCTCATTGGTTTTGGTTGTAATAGATGTAGTTAATCTAATCTACACTTTTATTGACTGTCATCTACTAAAATATTGACTTAAATCCTCTAACTATTTGATTTCAAGCTTTAAATTGATCTGGTATTCCTTGCAGGGCTCCAATTGCATCTAAATAGATGTGAGAGTTGAAAGACCTATAAGGAACTTCTCTCGCTTTACGATGTCTTATTATTTTTTGTTCCCACTGGTTGATGAAATGCCAGGGTGAAAGGGATAGCCACATGGACTAAAGCACAAGTGCCACTCTAGTTATTTGGCAGAGTACCCAGTAAAGGTCCACCACAATACCACCACACATCCACTTGGGATGAACAAGGCTGACTGATGGATAAGCTCTTGAAAATTCTTAAGCTCACTGCATCCCTTCAGGTCTCCAAGGAATGCTAAGTTTCCTCCCTGCCGTGAGAGACACGAAGTGAACTTAGTGGTGGGAGACAGAAGCTGGATGACCCTCAGGGGCTGACCCACAGGGACTTTGGGATATAGCAGAGAGAGCTTGGCATGACTTATTACTCCAGGCTGTAGAATCCTGGAAAAGAGCTACTATGCAGCCCATGCCTGGTCGACTGGAGGACCGCCTTAGTGGAAGGGGGACAATCAGGACCTCTAGCCTGCCATGTGCACAAGCATAACAATTGCTTTTGTTTACCATGCAGATGGACTATTTGATCCATTTTAACCAGGCGTTTGCATCTTGGTATGCTGTCTTAATTGCCAAAATTTGTTTTAAGTCTTTAACTTCTATGATCCTCTAGCAAAATGAGTATTTCCTTTAGCACCTATCTTTATTAGTTTTTAGACCAAAGAAAACTAAACACTATTTTATATTTAGTAATGCTTCTTGTATGATTTTTATACCAGAGAAGCTAAATTTTACCTTTATATTAGTGTGTTATTAAGGTTAAATTTAATTTTAATAAAACCTTTTAGACAGATTTATCCAATTTTTCATACTTGACCATAAGATTTTATAGACTCTTTTTAACCTTTTATAATTTTTGTTAAAGAGCAGGTTGATGCTTTAAGAAAAACATGTTGCATTTTTACTCTAATGTCCAGTTCGCAGAAAAACTGTATGATACCTTTTTAACTTTAACTAATATGTTTACACACTGAATTTTCTTTACAATTAACGTTTTAAAACTTGCTTAAACGTTCAAAACAATAATTTTTTTAACCTTTTAATGTAGGTAAAAATCCACATTCTTAGGCCTCCCTGTAATCTTTTTACCAAAGGCATATTTTACTTTTGTTATACACCTTGCACATAAACTGTTTCTTCAATAGAACTCAGGAGGCCTTATTACTTTTAAATTATACAACATTTTTTGCATAAATTTTTTTTATAACTTTTTTTCTTTTATGACTTTCATAGATAATTTTTCGACATGTCTCAACTTTCTGACTTATTACAAACATTTTTTTTAAACCAGTTAATTTATTTCAGGACGAGAATTTACCATATAACATTCTTTTTATATAAATTCTGCCTCCCCCCTTTTTTCCCTTTCTTGAAATTTTTTAACATAGTTCCTAGTGGGGTGGGCTTATTTGTGCCTGACCCATGCTTCTTCAAGACAAAACACCACGCTCACACCACACGCACACCACAAAACAAAAAACAGGTAAAAAGGGCACACACACACTTCTGCAGTTTACACCAAACCAAAATCAAAACCAAAATCAGATTATCCAGAAATCCAAGCCAGGTGAAAACCAAAACCAAAGTATCAAGCAATCTAAGTCAAGTCATAAACGAAAACCAAAGTGCTGGTACAGGCACACCGTGGATGATCAGGCCACGCTTCAACTCAAATGGAGTAGGCAAGTTCCCAAGACCAGTCCTGTCTAGCAATTTAAACCAAGTCAAAACCAAAACCAACACCAAAGTGCCAATAAAGGCATGCTGTGGGTGATTCAGGCCTTGCTTCCACTCAGATGGAGTGGGCAAGTTCCAAAGACTAGTCTTACCGAATTTCAGATGTCCGGACTCCCAGTGCCAAGTGCCAGTTCCTTCCCGGTGTTCAGCCACTGTGCTAATCCTCAGCGGGGGCCTGCTACATGCTGCTCTGGCGAGGCATTCCACCAGGTCAATTGCCTCCCTGAGAGTGCTCTTTGTCACTCAGGCTGGCCGGAGTACCCCGCGGGGATGCTCCACAGGGCAGGCCTAAGCCGCCTCTAAGGGATGCCTCGGTCGTTAGTCAGTCACCTCGCTTCCTGGTCAGGGAACCAAGAAATGTAGTAGGACAAGCCTCAGACAAAAAATCTCAGACATCCAGTTGTAGAAGGAAGGGCTTTTTCAGCTGGAAGCATCGGCAGGCTACCGCCTTAAAATCCGAGCTCCCCGAATGCAAAATTTCTGTCCCTTTTAAGGGCTCACAACACTAAAGATTTCACATGAAAGGGTCCTGATTGATTTGAGCGAGCAGGGGGTACATGATAGGGGCTGCATGCACCGGTGGTCAGAGTGAAACAGAACAGAGCAGGGAGTTTCACAATATTCTTTTATACAATGTCGGGAATCCATGGATAACATCAGTTTCTAAGTCATGAGTTGATTTTTAACTACTAGGTTTAGGCCAGGCAGGCCCAGGCCCGGTTTTGGGCCTGGCACCAGGCTGCCTGTCTTTGGTTTCAATTTCTTGTTTTTTCTTAAAACAGGTACTGAGTATAAAACAATGTAAACAAATATGAGAGGGTCTCTCTCTTCCCTCACCAGAGATTTAACACTTGAGAATATAAAGTTCACGACAGTCAATAAAATATTTTTTCATATTAAAGATTGATTTATTAATCTCATAAATAAAGACAAATTAAAGTATAATATAATATGTGATTATAAATTTTTACTTTACTCTTTCCCCATTTGACCACAAAATGTTCCTTTCTAGTACTAGAACAGAAACATGGCTTAAAAATAAAAAATTTAAGAATCTCATAATAGAATCAGTTATTTAATTTTGAAGATACACATTTCTATTTTTCATATATGAACAAAATACATTACTGTATTTCAGATTTCTAGTATAAATGTCATTAACCTGATTT
>NW_012102687.1:2859282-2861368 GCF_000951045.1 Mandrillus leucophaeus | reverse complement strand
TTCCAAAGACTAGTCTTACCGAATTTCAGATGTCCGGACTCCCAGTGCCAAGTGCCAGTTCCTTCCCGGTGTTCAGCCACTGTGCTAATCCTCAGCGGGGGCCTGCTACATGCTGCTCTGGCGAGGCATTCCACCAGGTCAATTGCCTCCCTGAGAGTGCTCTTTGTCACTCAGGCTGGCCGGAGTACCCCGCGGGGATGCTCCACAGGGCAGGCCTAAGCCGCCTCTAAGGGATGCCTCGGTCGTTAGTCAGTCACCTCGCTTCCTGGTCAGGGAACCAAGAAATGTAGTAGGACGAGCCTCAGACAAAAAATCTCAGACATCCAGTTGTAGAAGGAAGGGCTTTTTCAGCTGGAAGCATCGGCAGGCTACCGCCTTAAAATCCGAGCTCCCCGAATGCAAAATTTCTGTCCCTTTTAAGGGCTCACAACACTAAAGATTTCACATGAAAGGGTCCTGATTGATTTGAGCGAGCAGGGGGTACATGATAGGGGCTGCATGCACCGGTGGTCAGAGTGAAACAGAACAGAGCAGGGAGTTTCACAATATTCTTTTATACAATGTCGGGAATCCATGGATAACATCAGTTTCTAAGTCATGAGTTGATTTTTAACTACTAGGTTTAGGCCAGGCAGGCCCAGGCCCGGTTTTGGGCCTGGCACCAGGCTGCCTGTCTTTGGTTTCAATTTCTTGTTTTTTCTTAAAACAGGTACTGAGTATAAAACAATGTAAACAAATATGAGAGGGTCTCTCTCTTCCCTCACCAGAGATTTAACACTTGAGAATATAAAGTTCACGACAGTCAATAAAATATTTTTTCATATTAAAGATTGATTTATTAATCTCATAAATAAAGACAAATTAAAGTATAATATAATATGTGATTATAAATTTTTACTTTACTCTTTCCCCATTTGACCACAAAATGTTCCTTTCTAGTACTAGAACAGAAACATGGCTTAAAAATAAAAAATTTAAGAATCTCATAATAGAATCAGTTATTTAATTTTGAAGATACACATTTCTATTTTTCATATATGAACAAAATACATTACTGTATTTCAGATTTCTAGTATAAATGTCATTAACCTGATTTGTTTTTTTTTCCTTAAAAATAGATCAAAAGTGATTAAAACTCTAAGCATTCAGAAAAAAAACAAACGAGCAAACAAAATATCACTATGGTGTTTTAAAAGTTTATCTTCTTGCCATTTAAAATATTACCTGCTTATAAAAGTGGAATATTCTATACTATTAAATTTTTTTTTCAGGGAGAATCAATAATTTGTAGTGATCATGGGCATTTTCTTCGTATAACAAGTTCTTACTAAGCACCAGATTTTTAAGAAGAAGCTCCTATGAGTCAGTCACTGTTTTGGGACTGGGGATCCTATGTTGAAGAAGATAGACAGACTTTCCATCCTAAAGGCACAAGAGTGATGTGAACTTGGATCTTACCACCCCATTCCACAGACTCTCTGTCATTCTTCTTTGCTTTACTTTCCCTTTATAGAACTTGTCATTTTCTAATATCTTCTATGATTTACTTACCAATTTTGTGTACTGTCTTCTGAAGTAATATGTAAACATTAATAGAATATATATTTCTTACTGTGATAGAGCAGTTCCAAGTACAAAGCAGGGACTCAGTAATTATTGTTAAATAAATACAATTAGAACATAATTAAAATAAATGAATGATATGAGATATAATTGAAATATTAAGCAGAGGCCAGATTGGTCCTTACAGATACATTTGAGTTTTTTTCTAGGCAATTGCATATTTTTGACATATCTAATTTATGTTTAAAAATTGCTCCATATGTTGTGTGGGGAATGTTATGGAGGAAGAGAAGTTGCCTGTCTGAACATCAAAAAGGGCCAGGCATGGTGGCTCATTACTGTAATCCCAGTACTTTGGGAGGCCGAGGTAGGTGGATCACCTGAGGTCAGGAGTTTGATTCCAGCCTGGCCAACATGATGAAATCCTGTCTCTACTAAAAATACAAAAATTAGCTGGGTGTGGTGGTGGGCACCTGTAATCCCAGTTACGTGGGAGGCTGAGGCAGGAGAATCACTTGAACCA
>NW_012102687.1:2851489-2855567 GCF_000951045.1 Mandrillus leucophaeus | reverse complement strand
TGTCTCAGATTTTCAGGGTTCACAATGTCTACAATCTACAAATCCTAAAATTAGAAGTCTTTAGTCTCAGATAAACAAACAAACACACTCACTGATATGTCTATGATGATGTAATTAGGAAAAAGAAAAAGTGTCATTTGTGATAACAATTTGGGTACTGCTACAATTTAGTGGCGACAGTGACAAATCATTAATTTTCTGACAACTTTTAGTTCTCACACTAGATTCTTTATTTTAGGACACCCTACTTGACTGGATGAATAGAATCACACAGCAGGCGTCCTGTAGCAGAGTATGTAGCATGTTTCTCTCAACTGATGGTTAATAGAGTAGAATCAGGGATGCCTATGATGACCTTCCACCTATGGTCATCAACAATATTTTATAAATTAAGCATTAGCATGATGTTGAAAACAATCTCTCAATCTTTGGAGCCTGTGGTGGCACAATGGTAGTCAAGATAGCTGAAAGCTCTTAGCAGAAGCAGCAGAACTGGGTCACATTGTTGAAGAAGTTCTCTTAACCTCTGATATCCAAATAGAGATGCCAATTTGGAAGTTGTGTTTATGAGTCTAGAGCTCTCAGAAGACATCTTGATTGAAACTACAAATTTGAAATCAGTGGGTTACAGAAGGCATTTAAAGCCTTGGGAATGGATGAGGTCACAGAAGGAGCAATCAGACAGTGAAAAAGGGCCTAGAAAAATTCCTGAAGATTGCAGTATTTGGAAATTGTGTAGAAGAGAAGGAGTTAACTGTGGAAAGTGAAAAAGAACTTCCAGTGAGGTGCTGGAGAAAATATATGAAAGTATGATACACTGGAAAGTGAGATAAACAGTATTTCAAGATAAAAAGAGCGGTCACCTCTGTCCAATCCTGCTGAGAGTTACAGAAAGATGAGGAAATAAAAATATCCATTATAAATGGTAATATGGAGGTTTATTTCAGGAGAAGGAGAAGGACGAATTCTGTATCTTAGAGTGTCCAAAATTGAGCATGAGTTGACGCAGGTAGCCTGCTCATCAGGGGAGAAGAGAAATATGGACATAGCCAAAGAGAGATGAGGAGCTTGTTTGTTTGTCTTGACTTGTTTTCAGATTGGATATATGTGGGCATGACTGTGAGTTTACAGAAATAATCTAGTAGAAAGGGAGATCTTTATGAAGAAGGAGAGAAAGGGTAATCAATGGAGTATTTAGTACATAGAAAGAAAGAGAATGTATATAAGAGCACAAGCAAATGAGTTTAAGAGACTTCTATAGTAATAGACGCAAATATAACTGACACTATTGAACTTTCCTGGAGTCCTGTGCTACTGGAAAACAATGCTGGTTACAAAAATCCTTCATGCTTTTGCATTTTAGGAGATGGCATACTGCAAGAAACAACCCATCCCCTTATGACTTAGATGAGACTCATCATGTCCCTCTTGTTTACCTGTGATGAGGCCAGACACAGACCATCTGAATTCCTATTTGCCTCATAAAAGATTAGTGGAACTGTTTGTCTCCCCTGATCAGTTACAATAAACTGCTAATTAGCTGATTTGACTAAATTTGCTTTTCTCCTTCCCCAGAATCCTGATTTTGACCTATCCTCACCCTGAGCCATAAAACAACCCTTCTGTATTGGCCACTCCTGAGAATTAGCTGACTAAAAGGGAAGACATTCCTTAATCAACTCTCTCATTGCAATCATGCCCACTCCCTCACACCTAGTTATTTCCAAGCTTTTTTTCTAACCCGTTTAAAGTAAAATTCTATTCTGCTTGACCTTTTAGATTCTTGCAGATCTCATGGCCTGAACATTTTCCTTATTACAATAGTCTCCCTTCACTTATCATAATAATCCCTTTTGAATAAAGCTTATCTTTACCTAAGTTGATTTTTTTTTAACTTGACAATACAAAAGATGAATAAAAATACAGATACATTATAGATTTGCTGCAGGAAGATAATTGAGCTTTTGTTTGATGACATTTTCTTAAGGAAATGGAGTAATCGAGTTTGAAAATGCAGTAGTAGATATTGATAGTAAGAGAGAATACCATATGAAATAAACATTCTTAAACACGAAAACCTGATCTCACTAAAGAGGTGTGGTAGGATTATAGGGTAAGTATGAGCAACATTTGTAATTTGTGAAAGTGAAAGCAAGTTTATTAGGAAAGTAAAGGAATAAAAGAATGGCTACTCCATAGACACAGCAGCCCTGAAGGCTGCTGGCTGCCTATTTTTATGGTTATTTCTTAAGTATATGCTAAACAAGGGGTAGATTACTCATGAGTTTTCCAGAAAAGAGGGGGGCAATAGGGTTCCTCCCCTTTTTAGACTATCTATGGTAACTTCCCAATGTTTCTATGGCATTTGCAATTTGTCAAGGTGCTGGTGGGAGTGTCTTTTGTCATGCTAATGCATTATAATTAGCATATAATGAGCAGTAAGGACCAGAGGTCACTCTTGTTACTACCTTGGTTTTTTGGTGGGTTTTGGCTGGCTTCTTTACAGCCACCTGTTTTATCAGCAAAGTCTTTGTGACCCGTATCTTGTGCTGACTCCTATATCATCCTGTGACTAAGAATGCCTTATCCTCCTGGGAATGCCGCTCAGTAGGTCTCAGACTTGTTTTATCCAGCCCCTAGTTAAGATGGAGTTGCTCTTGTTCAAACACCTCTGACATAATGAGGTCAAAGATTTAAAGCAGAGAAAAAGCAGAGCTATAAACCAGAAATACAGGAGATGTTTTTAGAATATAATGTTCAGAAGGATTTTAGAAGTGATAATGTTGTTTGTGACAATATGGTCTAGGATATAGTCATGGGAGTAGGTAGCTGTATTGGAGTGGAGGAAATATTGGAGGAAATGAAAAAGGCCAGAAACCAAGCAGTCAAGGTGTGGAATGAGTTATTAGCATGGATACAGTAATCACCAAAAGCAATGGCTTGATGACTTGAGTAATTGTAGAGGGGATGACATGAATCAGTTTAGTAGAATAACATAAACTTCAAAGAAGTAGGATTTACTTTCTTTTTTGTCTCTGTACCTCTTCTTCTTCTGCTTGTTTTTTTTTCTATTAAATTAGATAATTTGTTCGACTTTGAAAAGATTATCTGAAAATACAATTTTCATCAACACATAAAAAAAAGATGTTAGAAATATAGTAACTACCAGGATAAATCAATTAAATAAAAACCTTTTAAAAATATAGACCATTGAAACAACTGATGTAAAAATGTAGGCAATAGGAAAGAATGCTTAAGTAAAATTATTGAAATGGTTGATTCATTACTAGAAAGGATGTTTGTGGAAACAGCATCATTAACTAATTCCCATTTTCGAGATGGAGAGATATTGGGCTACTTACCATAGTTAATGTTCTCCAAAAGATCAGGTTTCCTGTTTTTGATGCTAAAATAAACAACCTGCAAGCAATTATTTTAAATGATAATTTCAATCATATAAGTTCTTTTGTGTAAAGATGACTAAAATAGATTAAATACATAATTTTCTTCTAATGGGCCTCAGATTATTTACATAGAGACATCTAGAATAATTTGAAACCTTTCCTTTTTAAAAATACATTTGTTTAATTGGGCCTTGGTTAAATCAATAAAACTTATATAAACATTATTATAAAAACAATAAAAGGGATATAAGCACCCCTTTGAAAACAATTGTTAAAACTAACTAGTTTTACAATTTCTCCTTTTGAAAGTTATTCTTATGTCACACTTTTTCTTTTATTTGTGTTTTTATATTATTGCTTAGAAAACTTACAGAATTTTAAAATGTGTGGTTATTAGCTATCAACGTACGGTATTAGTTATTCTTCAGATATTTTAATTATGTAACTTTCATAATGGCTGTAAAATGACATGCAAGTTCAGGATCAATGAGAAAGTCTACTGTAGTTCTGTTTTCTAAAATTAATGACTGATAACTCACGCTTATCTGTCAAACTCTCTAAAATTATAATTTAAATTAGATTTTAAATACATATTAGAGTCACATTCACATGAATGGGTTTATATTCTTATTTTTGTGAAGATCAGATATTCTCCTCACCTGTCCCTATTCAGA
>NW_012102687.1:2848653-2851189 GCF_000951045.1 Mandrillus leucophaeus | reverse complement strand
CTCTTGGAAGCTTTTAAGTTTCTGAAAAAGGCTAAAAGTTTCATTAGCATAGTTACTTCAAGCCTCACAATCATAGTTGACTGTTGGAATCTTATTCATTTAAGAATAATTATATTCTAAGCATAATGGCTTCCTGACAATTCTCTATGATGAGATAAAAACTCATTTTGGAGGTAAAAGCTATGCAGCTTTCATTGTGATTATAATTAAAGGGTAGAGAAGCCCATGGAACCAATTGTTACCAACTTAAACAATTAGCTATATCAGACTGATATTAAGATTATAAAATATATAAACTCAATAATGCAAATGAAAATGTGAGTTAGGGCTCTCTATTATTTTAAAATCGTGCACATTTAATAAAATTGTAAGAATCTAAAGAAATGCATGGAAAATTATTTGCTAAGAAATGAAACAGAATTTCTCTTTGACATTTACAAATAAGACCCAGATAAGATATAATTTACTTTAAACTTTTCTAAAAAACAAAATAAAAAAAGAGAAAATAAGTTTTTCACAAGGTAAATTATAATTTGATCTCAATTACAATAATAATAAATTTAATGTGTTAGAAATAATGTAAATTTAAAAGTATTATAAAAGCATTGGCGTCTGGCAAGGTGGCCGAATAGGAAGAGCTCTGGTCTGCAGCTCCCAGAGAGATCAATGCAGAAGGCAGATGATTTCTGCATTTCCAACTGAGGTACCCAGCTCATCTCACTGGGATTGGTTAGACAGTGACTGCAGCCCATGGAGGGCAAGCAGAAGCAGGGTGGGCCGACGGCTCGGCTCACCTGGGAAGTGCAAGGGGTTGGGGAACTCCCTCCTCTAGCCAAGGAAAGCCCTGAGGGGCTGTGCCATGAGGAATGGTGCATTCCAGCCCAGATACTATGCTTTTCCCATGGTCTTTGCAACCCACAGACCAGGAGATCCCCTCGGGTGCCTACACCACCAGGCCCCTGGATTTCAAGCACAAAACTGGGCAGCCATTTGGGCATACACAGAACTAGCTGCAGGAGTTTGTTTTCATACCCCAGCGACACATGAAACGTCAGCAAGATGGAACCGTTCACTCCCTGGGAAAAGGGGCTGAAGCCAGGGAGCCAAGCGGTGTAGCTCAGCAGATCCCACTCCTACAAAGCCCAGCAAGCTAAGATCAACTGACTTTAAATTCTAGAAATTCTTGCTGCTGGCACAGCAGTCTGAAGTTGACCTGGGACACTCCAGCTTGGTGGGGGGAAGGGCGTCCACCATTACTGAGGCTTGATTAGGAGGTCTTCCCCTCACAGTGTAAACAAAGCCACCAGGAAGTTGGGACTGGGCAGAGCCCACCACAGCTCAGCAAAGCCGCTGTAGCCAGACTACCTCTCTAGATTCCTCCTCTCAGGGCAGGCCATCTCTGAAAGAAAGGCAGCAGCCCCAGTCAGGGGCTTATAGATAAAACTTCCATAGGACAGAGCACCCGGGGGAGGGGGTGGCTACGGGCACAGCTTCAGCAGACTTAAATGTTCCTGCCTTCCAGCTCTGAAGAGAGCAGCGCATCTCCCAGCACAACGTTGGAGCTCTGCTTAGGGACAGACAGCCTCGTAAAGGGGGTCTCTGACCCCCATGCCTCCTGATGGGGCATCACCTCCCAGCAGGGGTTGACAGATATCTCATACAAGAGAGTTCCAGGTGGCATCTGGTGGGTGCCTGTCTGAGACAAAGCTTCCAAAGGAAGGAGCAGGCAGCAATCTTTGCGGTTCAGCAGCCTCTGCTGGTGATATCCAGGCAAACAGGGTCTGGAGTGGACACCCTGCCAACTCCAGCAGACCTGCAGCAGAGGGACCTGAGTGTTAGAAGGAAAACCAACAAACAGAAAGCAATAGCGTTAACATCAACAAAAAGGGCAACAACACAAAAACTCCATCTAAACGTCACCAACGCCGCAGACCAAACATAGATAAACACCCAAAGATGAGGGAAAACCAGCACAAAAAGGCTGAAAATTCCAAAAACCAGAACACTTCTTCTTCTCCAAAGGATCATAACTCCTCACCAGCAAGGGAACAAAACTGGACAGCGAATGAGTTTGACGAATTGACAGAAGGAGGCTTCAGAAGGTGGGTAATAACAAATTCCCCCGAGCTAAAGGGGCATGTTCTAATCCAATGCAAGAAGCTAAGAACCTTGAAAAAAGATTAGAGAAATTGCTCAATAGAATAACCAGTTTAGAGAAGAACATAAATTACCTGATGGAGCTGAAGAACACAGCATGAGAACTTCATGAGGCATACACAAGTATCAATAGCCGAATTGATCAAGCAGAAGAGAGGATATCAGAGACTGAAGATCGAGGATATCAGAGATTGAAGATCGACTTAATGAAATGAAGCGTGAAGACAAAATTAGAGAAAAAGAACGAAAAGAAACAAAGTCTCCATGAAATATGGGGCTATGTGAAAAGACCAAATGTATGTTTGATTGTTGTACCTGAAAGTGACGGGGAGAATGGAACCAAGCTGGAAAACACTCTTCAAAATATTATCCAGGAGAA
>NW_012102687.1:2827156-2848603 GCF_000951045.1 Mandrillus leucophaeus | reverse complement strand
CTTTAAATTCTAGAAATTCTTGCTGCTGGCACAGCAGTCTGAAGTTGACCTGGGACACTCCAGCTTGGTGGGGGGAAGGGCGTCCACCATTACTGAGGCTTGATTAGGAGGTCTTCCCCTCACAGTGTAAACAAAGCCACCAGGAAGTTGGGACTGGGCAGAGCCCACCACAGCTCAGCAAAGCCGCTGTAGCCAGACTACCTCTCTAGATTCCTCCTCTCAGGGCAGGCCATCTCTGAAAGAAAGGCAGCAGCCCCAGTCAGGGGCTTATAGATAAAACTTCCATAGGACAGAGCACCCGGGGGAGGGGGTGGCTACGGGCACAGCTTCAGCAGACTTAAATGTTCCTGCCTTCCAGCTCTGAAGAGAGCAGCGCATCTCCCAGCACAACGTTGGAGCTCTGCTTAGGGACAGACAGCCTCGTAAAGGGGGTCTCTGACCCCCATGCCTCCTGATGGGGCATCACCTCCCAGCAGGGGTTGACAGATATCTCATACAAGAGAGTTCCAGGTGGCATCTGGTGGGTGCCTGTCTGAGACAAAGCTTCCAAAGGAAGGAGCAGGCAGCAATCTTTGCGGTTCAGCAGCCTCTGCTGGTGATATCCAGGCAAACAGGGTCTGGAGTGGACACCCTGCCAACTCCAGCAGACCTGCAGCAGAGGGACCTGAGTGTTAGAAGGAAAACCAACAAACAGAAAGCAATAGCGTTAACATCAACAAAAAGGGCAACAACACAAAAACTCCATCTAAACGTCACCAACGCCGCAGACCAAACATAGATAAACACCCAAAGATGAGGGAAAACCAGCACAAAAAGGCTGAAAATTCCAAAAACCAGAACACTTCTTCTTCTCCAAAGGATCATAACTCCTCACCAGCAAGGGAACAAAACTGGACAGCGAATGAGTTTGACGAATTGACAGAAGGAGGCTTCAGAAGGTGGGTAATAACAAATTCCCCCGAGCTAAAGGGGCATGTTCTAATCCAATGCAAGAAGCTAAGAACCTTGAAAAAAGATTAGAGAAATTGCTCAATAGAATAACCAGTTTAGAGAAGAACATAAATTACCTGATGGAGCTGAAGAACACAGCATGAGAACTTCATGAGGCATACACAAGTATCAATAGCCGAATTGATCAAGCAGAAGAGAGGATATCAGAGACTGAAGATCGAGGATATCAGAGATTGAAGATCGACTTAATGAAATGAAGCGTGAAGACAAAATTAGAGAAAAAGAACGAAAAGAAACAAAGTCTCCATGAAATATGGGGCTATGTGAAAAGACCAAATGTATGTTTGATTGTTGTACCTGAAAGTGACGGGGAGAATGGAACCAAGCTGGAAAACACTCTTCAAAATATTATCCAGGAGAACTTCCCCAGACTAGCAAGACAGGCCAACATTCAAATTCTGGAAATACAGAGAACACCACAAAGTTACTCCTTGAGAAGCGTAACCCTAGACGCATAATTCTCAGATTCACCAAGGTTGAAATAAAGGAAAAAATGTTAAGGGCAGCCAGAGAGAAAGGTAGGATTACCTACAAAAGAAAACCCATCAAACTAACAGATCTCTCTGCAGAAACCCTACAAGCCAGAAGAGAGTGGGGGCCAATATTCAACATTCTTGAAGAAAACAATTTTGAACCCAGAATTTCATATCTAGCCCAACTAAGCTTCCTAAGCAAAGGAGAAATCAAATCCCTTACAGACAAATAAATTCTGATAGATTTTGTCACCTCCAAGCCTGCCTTACAAGAGTTTCTGAAAGCAGCACTAAATATGGAAAGGAAAAACTGGTGCCAACCACTGCAAAAACACACCAAATTACGAAGACCATTGACACTATGAAGAAACCGCATCAACTAATGGGCAAAATAACCAGCTAGCATCATAATGATAAAATCAAATTCACATATAACAATATTAAGCTTAACCACAAATAAGCTAAATGCCCCAGTTGAAAAGCACAGACTGGAAAATTGAATAAACAGTCAAGACCCATCCGTGTGCTATATTCAGAAGACCCATCTCACATGCAAAGACACACATAGGCTCAAAATAAAGGGATGGAGGAAGATTTACTAAGCAAATAGAAAGCAAAAAAACAAAAAAAAAAAGCATGGGTTGCAATCCTAGTCTCTGATAAAACAGACTTTAAACCAATGAAGATCAAAAAAGACAAAGAAGGGCATTCCATAACAGTAAAGGGATAAATGCAACAAGAAGACCTAACTATCCTAAATATGTATGCACTCAATACAGGAGCACCCAGATTCATAAAGCAAGTAATTCTTAGAAACCTACAAAAAGACTTAAACTCTCACACAGTAATAGTGAGAAACTTTAACACCCCACTGTCAATATTAGACAGATCAATGAGACAGAGAATTAACAAAGATATTCAGGACTTGAACTCACCTCTAGGCCAAGCAGACCTAATAGACATCTACAGAACTCTCCACCCCAAATCAACAGAATATACATTCTTCTCAGCACTACATTGCACTTATTCTAAAATTGACTACATAATTGGAAGTAAAACACTCCTCAGAAAATGAAAAAAAAAAAACAAACAAACAGAAATCATAACAAACAGTGTCTCAGACCACAGTGCAATCAAATTAGAATTTAGGATTAAGAAACTCACTAAAAACTGCGCAACTACATGGAAACTGAACAACGTGTTCCTGAATGACTACTGGGTACATAATGAAATTAAGGCAGAAATAAATAAGTTATTTGAAACCAATGAGAATAAGTACACAACGTGCCAGAATCTCTAGGACACCTGCTAAAACATTGTTTAGAGAGAAATTTATATCACTAAATGCCCATAGGAGAAAATGGGAAACATCTAAAATTGACACCCTAACATCACAATTAAAAGAACTAGAGAAGCAAGAGCAAATAAATTCAAAGGCTAGCAGAAGACAAGAAAAAACTAAGATCAGAGCAGAGCTGAAGAGACAGAGACATGAAAAACTCTTTAAAAAAAAAATCAATGAATCCAGGAACTGGTTTATTGAAAAGATTATCAAAATAGATAGGCTGACAAAAGGCTAATATCCAGAATCTACAAGGAACTTAAACAATTTTACAATAAAAAAGCAAACAACCCCATCAAAAAGTGGATGAAAGATATGAACAGACACTTCTCAAAAGAAAACATTTATGTGGTCAACAAACATATATGAAAAAAAGCTCATCATCACAGGTCATTAGAGAAATGCAAATCAACCCTCCAATGAGATACCATCGTACCCCAATTAGAATGGCGATCATTAAAGTCAGGAAACAACAGATGCTGGAGAGGATGTGGATGAATAATAATGCTTTTACACTGTTGGTGGGAGTGCAAATTATTTCGACCATTGTGAAAGACAGTGTGGTGATACCTCAAGGCTCTAGAACCAGAAATACCATTTGACCCAGCAATCCCATTACTGGATATATACCCAAAGGATTATAAATCATTCTACTCTAAAGACACATGCACACACATGTTGATTGTAGCACTAGTCACAATAGCAAAGACTTGGAACCAACCCAAATGCCTATCAATTATAGACTGGATAAAGAAAATGTGGCACAAATATACCATGGAATACTATGCAGCCATGAAAAAGGAAGAGTTCATGTCCTTTGCAGGGACATGGATGAAGCTGGAAACCGTCATTCTCAGCAAACACAGACAGGAAGAGGAAACCAAAGACCACATGTTCTAACTCATAAGTTGGAGTTGCACAATGAGAACACATGGACACAGGGAGAGGAACATCACATACTGGGGCCAGTTGGGGGATGGGGGACTAGGGGAGGGATAGCATTAGAATCACCTAATGTAGATGATGGGTTGATGGGTGAAGCAAACCACCATGGCCCGTGTATACCTATGTAATAAACCTGCACCTTCTGCACATGTATCCCAGAACTTAAAATGTAATAATAAAGTATCAATATAGGTATTTCTTCACCTAAAATTTTTAATGGCAAAAATAGAGTATTTTCAGTTGATAAAATACTATTCACAAAATCAACCAAAATACAGATGAAACCTGTAACACACGGTACCAATATGAATGAAATATCCTGAAAATATGCAATTTCAGATATTCAAAAATATAATAAAAATTTAATAAGCCTAAGAATAAACACAATTAAAAAAATCATTTCAGAAGTGAGTATCTAAGTATAAGGTAAGAATATATTTGACCACAAGTATGATAAGGGCTATTGAAGAGGGAATTAAAATAGGTAAGAACAAAAAAAAAAAAACTCTTTTAAAAGATAAAAATTACTAGTACTAGTATGATTGATGTAGAAGATTATCAAGAAAGATTAAAAATACCTACAATTAGAGTTTTTCAGGAAAAAAAGATGCTGCTCTGCCTGCAGTAACCGTTCTTTATTCCTTTATTTTCCTAACAAACTTGTTTTTTACATAAGAAAAAAAAAAGAAAACAAAAGGGACACTAGTGTTTAAAGCTATACTCCAAGAAAAGTATGTAGAAATAAACAAGATACAAGTCTGTATTTTACCACCACACACTCGTGAACAATCGACCGGAAAACTCAGCTTTCAAATGTAGACTAGAGGAACTTTTGGACTTCAGGTATAAATAAAATATTTTCAGGGTACCAAAGGAAAAAAAATTTCCTCCAGAGAAAGGAAAACTCAGTTTCACTCAAACTTCTCATTAGTAACAAAGGAAGACAAAAGGAAAGAAAATATTCTGGAAATCCAAAGAAAGTAAGTGTGAGTCAAGGGTTTTAAATCTGTCCAAGTGCTCTTTTCAAGACTATACAAGGATAACAGTAAGCAGCCAAACATCTAAACAAAACTAAAGATTGTTGTAATTACTAGCCCTTTGAAAGGACTCTATTAAAGGACAAACTTCACCAGTCCAAGAAATGATTAGGAAAATTGGACATGGCAAACTGAATATACTTAATAGAAGATCTAAGATTTAAAAAATAGTAGGATTATACATAGGAAAATAAAGGTTATGGACTAAGACAGAGTGGCAAAAAACATCAAAAAATTGTTGTTCTTTTAACAAGGAAAAATGAGAGAAAGAGGAGAGTAAAATCTACTCATTAATGTCTGTGCAGAGAGAATAGTTGAGAATCAAAGAATATCAGAAGCCTAATAAAATTAAAAAAAGGATTATTAACATTATACAAAGTTATTTGCATGAATGTTACCCCTAGAACAAAAAATATAAATCTTCCTCAATAACAAAATAGATTAAAAATGAAAAGACCTGGCAGGGCGCAGTGGCTCACGCCTGTAATCCCAGCACTTCGGGAGGTCAAGGTGAGCGAGTTACGAAGTCAGGAGTTAGAGACCAGCCTGATGAACATGGTGAAACCCTGTCTCTACTTAAAAAAACAAAACAAAACAAAAAAACTACAAAATTTAGGCGGGCACGGTGGTAGGTGTCTGCAATCCCAGCTACTCAGGAGGCTGAGGCAGGAGAATCACTTGAACCCCAGCAGCAGAGGTTGCAGTGAGCCAACATCACCCCTCTGCACTCCAGCCTGGGCGACAGAAGGAGACTCCGTCTCAAAAAAAAAAAAAAAAAAAAAAAGAAAGACCTGAGGAAACATATTTTATAGTGGGAATAAGACACATTATAATATAAATGAAACAGTTGAGAATAAAGCATCATTTATATCAACTGTTTTACATATATGTTTATCTCACATGTTAAATGAAATTATTTTTACGTTGGCTCACATTGCAAATCCTACTGTTGAAGTATATAAAAGACATTCTTAGACAAAGTGAATCAGAAGAACTAAATACAAAGGGAAAGACAAAAATTTATCAGGCAAAGGCAAACAATAAGAAACCAGCTGTTGCAATGTTAATATGGACTTAGTTGAATTTAGGCCTAAAAACAAAATAAGACGAGGAAGAGCACTCATCACGTTAAAGGTCATAATTAATAATGAATATATAAAAGGAACATCTATACACTGAACAACACTGAAGATTGCCTTCTTAATACACAAATACTAGAAACACAAGAGAAATAAACAGAAACACATTAATATTAGATTTCAACAATACATTCTTAATCCAAGTCAGGTCAAGTGGATAAGAAGTAAGTAAAGTTATAATTGGTTGTAACTATATTATTTAAGAGTAAGGCAAATAATCACTAAGATAAATCCTATAAGTTAATTTTTATATTAACTTATATAATACACCTTCCATTCAAATACCCATAGGACATTTGTGAAACTTAATTCAACATTAGTTTACAAATAAAACTGAATTGTTAAATTCCAAGTAGAGGTAGCATATTATAACACTCAGTAATTAAAATAAAATTGTAAATTTACTACAAAATAAGAAATAATTCCCAAAATGTTATTTCACATAACATTTGGGAATTGAAAACAAAACAAACCAATTACTTAACAGCTTTTGAAAAGAAGGAGTAGATGCCAATTGAAATTACAGAATTTATATATTAAACATGTGAGTGGATACAACTAATGCAGTAATCTGAGAAAATGTTATAGTCTTAAATACTTATATCAATGTGATTAAGGTGAAAAAGTGAACAAAATACCAAACAAAAATTTAGAAAAAAAAGAGTAAATTAACATGGAACAGAACAAAGGAACTATCAAAGATTAATGTGAAAATTATCAAAAAGGAAACACAAAATAATAAAAACAAAAAGAGTAAAAATGCAGATTGGTTCTTTGAAAAAAATTTAACAAGGTGGACAAACCACAAGTTAACCCAATCAAAAAAATCTGAAAAGCTAAACAGGATCAATGTTAAAGCTTACATAAACAATAAAATAATATAGTAAAGGAGCAAGATATGAAATTAACATCCAAAATTTATAATAGCTTTCATATTTATTAATAGTAACCAGTTAAAATACACAGTGGAAAAGTATGCTGTATTTACAATAACAACAGAACAAAATACTTAGACATAAACTCAACAGTGGCAAATCCTGTGGAAGGAGTACTTTAAAACAGACGTGAAAGACATAAAAGTAGGTTTGAAAGATGTAAAGATATCCACATAAAAGTACATATGCATGTGCATATATGTACATATAGACAGGTATCTGTAGAATACAGACAGATGTGTATATATATATGTGTGTGTATGTGTGTGTGTATATATGTATATGGATGTGTGTGTATATGTAACCGAAGTTACTTTTTCCCCTAAAGTTAGTAAACTTTATTCTAAAGTTCACGTGGAAAATCATACATGTAAGAATACCTAAGGCCAGTTATGAAAATACACTGAAAGCTTTTACAAATAAAGCACTGTATAATGAAAATAAATGGATAGAGCGATCAATAGGAAAGCAGAAGTCAATATAGGTACTCATGGATACTAAGTTCATGATAAAGGAAGTACCTCAAATCCCTCAGGAAATAGACTTTCAAATAAATCATGTTAATATAATTGGTAGCCATTTGGAGAAGAGGTGAAAATTGGACCCATAACTCATACCACATACAAAATAAACTTTGTAATAACCTAGATATATGGAGTATCTTTCAAACAACAACTCAAAAGCTAGAGGCAATATGTAAAAGGTTGCTAAATGCAACTATAAAAAACAACATCTAAACAACAAGTTGTTTAGTAGCAACAACTAACCAAAGTAAAACAAAACCATAGGCAAAATAAAAGCAAATGACAAAATGGGAATTTTTGTTGTTGTTGCAATTTAAAACTTACATCACAGACAGAGGGTTAATCTCTGTAATGTATTATTTTTAAAAATCAAGAATGAAAAGTCTAAACCAAGTAATAAATGGGAAGAAAACATAACCAGACAGATGATAAAAAAATATACAAATGGCCCTTAAACATGAAAAAATTTCAGCCTCACTCTGAATAAAAAAAGTACACAAATTAAAACTACACAGATACCATTTTTCACTATAAGACTGGCAAACAAACAAGAAAAAAACACAAGACCTTGCTGGGCAGGGATCCCACTTGACAAAGTTGATAATTTGAGTGCCAGAAAAGAATAATGACAGTAATTATTTTGTGTTAAATAACAAAGAAAAATCCACTATTCTTTGTGAGCAAAAGTACAAACCATAAAGGCTAGGATTAATAAATGAGCTCATTAAACCCAATAACTTTTGTACATCAGAAAGACACCACAAAGGGAGTGAAATGACAAACTTCAAAGTAGAAGATATTTGCTTTATATACAACTGACAATGATTGGTGTCCCAAATATTACAAAGTAGCTTTTGAGGCTGTGAAGCAATGATATTCCTTATCCACTGCTCAAGGGAGTTTAAATTTGTGCAGTCCCTTTATGAAAACTGTTTGATATTACCTACTAAAGGGAATCAATTGGGTAGTTTTTTTTCTTGCCTCTTTCATTCAATAGTTTATTTACAAAATTAAATAATAGAGATCTAGTTCTTTCATTTCCCTGTTATCGCATACTCCATTATATGAATATAACAAAATTTGTTTATTTCAGTGTTGATAGACTGTGGACTTTTTCCATTTTTTGTTTCGATGATCAACATTGCTGTGAGCACTCTTGTGTACCGGGAATCGCTGAATCAACTTACTTTCCCACATAATGTTGGGAAGCAGCAGAGACGGGGCTCGAAATCAGATCTCTGCTTTAATATCTCTGGTTCACCTCTACAAATCCACCCCCACTGCCTCAGGAACAGACCTAAGATTCTCTCCTCGGTGCTTGGAATGTGAAGAGGGTTCTTCCTGACAGGAAACTAGGGGATGATTAGTCTGGAGGTGCTCAGAAATGGACATTGTGAGTAGGCATCTTTGTCATACCTTAAAGTGAAGACCGTCTAATTTTTGCTGGAAGTTTTGTCAGCAAACAAAACATGCTATGATCGAGGACCTCTACTTTTTATCTGATTTAATTCTCACAACAACCTGAGAGATAAATGTCCTTCACATTTTCATGATCAAGGAAGCCAGGGACTCAGATGGTTAGACAATTTTCCCAAGTTTACCTAATCAGGAATTAACAGAGCTGTCCCATTCTGAAGTTTGAACTATTCCGTTGCACTCTGCCAAGTTCACTGAAGGCTGCACATGGACTATGCTATAATTTAGGATAAAAAGGAAGTCTTTCTATTGTTTGCTTTGCTTTTCTTGTTTGTTTTGTCATTGCTATTTTGCATGAGGTCCATTTTCGGGATAAAGACAGGCTAGAGTTCTAAGGACTGGTTCAAATACATTATTACATTAAGACTTGTGCTGTCAGAAGAGCTTAGGATTCTATCTGTAACCATTGTAACTGAACCATTTTCTTATTCCCCGTAGTGATTAGCAAAGTTCTCTTAAGACACAACTGAACAGTGGGCTTGTGTTCAGCAGGAACAAGAATGGAGGGCTTTGGGGAGACCAAATTCCTGCTAAAGCTGAGCATTGGGGGAAGGAAGAAAAGCAATTGCTTTAAGTTTTGAAGAAGAGTGGGAGAGCTCTTGAGGTGTGACGTAAAGGAAATACTAACAAAAGTTTATGAGATACCTACTTGACAAGGATTTACAGTTCTATATAGAATTGCTTTGATATGTTAGCTGCTGATTTTTTTAAAGAAAGATTTTGGTACATAGAAATTATTGTAAACTCAATATGTTCATTTTTCTTCATCATTCACTCCTTCCAAGTTGTCGACAAAGTTCAATTTTCTCTTATAAATTATTATACTTATAAGTAGAACTAAGTTTTATATTAGAATAATATATAATGGTATCTTGTTTTATAGCAGGATGTGAAATGGGACTTTTCATCCTGTCTTAGAATTTTGGCTAAAACCTACAGGTTGAAAACGATGTTGAGTGAGAAGGGCTAACGACATCCACAGTCTGAAGGGAAGTGCTGGACGTATCTATGCAGATCTTGCCAAAAAGCAGCCAAAATAGCACCTGTACTAATGGCTACTGGGGAGGCTGAGGTAGGAGGATCACTTGGGCCCAAGAGTTGGAGGCTATAGTGAGCTATGATCATACCACTGAACTCCAGCCTGAACAACAGAGCAAGACTCCATCCCTTAAAAAAAAAAAAAGAAGAAGAAGAAGAAGAAGGAAGAAAAAGAAAATTCATTTGAGTAGAAACGCTATGGTGGTGATTTTCTCTTTTCTACAGAGAGAAAGAGGGAATGACTTTACCTTGCCCACTTGAAGTCATGCAAGGAAGGGGTGGGAACACTTAAGACTAGTGTTCTGGGTAATGAAAGGCTGGCTTGCATCTCACTTATTGGGTGAGGCTTGGTGGGTAGCAGAGCCAGGGAGCCCTGCCTAGGGCTGCAGCTGGCATTAAAAGGCGTTCTTGGTAGAAAGATCCTGACATGTTTTCCCAGAGGTTGGAGGCACACGTGAGCAGACAGCCTCATGCCTGCTTCTCTCCTGGTGAGCTCTGAAGAAGGCAGTTGTTGCCTGGAGTTGCCCATGAGAGACAGATGGACAACAGAGGGAGGAGAGACAGACAGACAGAGGGAGCTGAGGGTCCCATGTGCTTACACACATTAGTGGATTCAGGATGTATGTGTTGGCCTGAGAGGAGTGACCCTATAGAATATGTTGAAACCAGATCCTCTTGAAACACCTCCATCCAAGAGGAATGCCTGACTGGGGAGGAAAAGTTCCAGGAAAAGGGGTCAGGCAGAAAGTGTGCTGTCAGTGTCAGTGACAGGGAAGTGGGAGGTTCTCGGGGGAAGGGTGTCTCTCAGTTTCTCTGAGGAACCCAGCAATGCTACCCATCACAGGACCAGGAGAAAGCGCTCCAACCACAGGGATGACATAGGAAGAGAATGTGACATTTTGTCCTTGTTTCATTCCACTTTCTTCTGCTCCCAGTCCACAATAAGCAGGAAGAATCAGAGCAAGTAGAGGAGGAAGGTGGAAGAAGAATAAATGAAGGAACGTGTCGGCTTGTCTCCCTACTGCTGCTCTGCACCCTGCAGTGGAGAGAAGTGATAAAGAGGACACACATCAAAAATACTATTGGGGCTAGAAATTGTCTTTAAAAAGAGAATATTCTTAGAAGTAAAATGACCCCAAATCATTGTGATTTACCAGACTAAATTATTGGTCAATTAGCAGAGAAGGGATCTCTGACAAACTGAATTTACAGACTAAGATGGCAGAGAAATAAAGCCCACTTAAAAAACAATTTGCACTTCATTTGTTAGGAAATAATTTTAAAAAGGAAATTATCGTATCTTATTTAAGTTTACACTCTTGACAACTAGTCAAGAGTCTGATACCTAAGTAAACATTCAGTATGTTCTGTTAAAACAGAATAAATACGTCGATCAATTCTCCTGGAAACTAAAATTAATCATGAAACAAAATATACATGTGCGTTATCATGCTTGCAGAAAGAGGAAAACAACAAAGATATGTGAAGAATTAAGTGCAGCCATTTGAGAAATACTATTGTTGTTAGACTTGTGATTTCTCAGGAGGTTAATCACACTCTAGCTACCTTTGAATAATGTCTTGAATTTACTAGAAGTGAAATATATTTCTCTGGAAAATTAAAATCTCTACCAGAAACATACTGTACTTTTTTCCTGATTTTAAAAATAAGAAACTGATTTCAAGAAGAAAATAATTAGATTTTCCATCAATTGGCTTAATCACATTTTTTTTTTTTTTCAGTAGAGGGTGCTTAATTTATTTTACCTTTTGTTTCTTAAATAAGTCACAGATTATATCATATCATCAACCTTGGGCTAAGAAAGAGAGACTCAAATTTTGATACTCAGATTTTGCTCAATGACAATTTCAGGCTTTTGCATATAAAATGGTGATAAAAAGAGGAAGTGCTAAAGAGTATAATTAGAAATGTGGAAAATAGACATTGGAAATGGAAACACTACATAAGGGCCTCCATAGTTATGGTAGACACGGAGGAAACACAATAGGGCAGAGAGAGAAGCCAAACAGGTGCGGGTAAAACAAAACCTCAGCTACTCCCATGGTGGGGAGGTTGTGAACTGTGCATTGTGTGTGGCAAGTTGGTATCTCACAGTAACGGGAGATGGCCAGGCCTGTAAGACACTGTCATTATCAGTCACTGGATGTGAGCCAGCCAAGAAGATCATGCCCTTGGGCTATACAGCTGTCTGCAGCCAAGGAAAATTCTGAAAAGACTGACATTCCCAGATGCTGAGACAACTTCAATTATATTCTTGAAGTAGAATCTGGGCAATGGTATATCTCTGTGTTCACAACACTCTATCTCTTGAGTTAATTCCTAACTGTACTTTCCAGTGCTCTTTCAGATCAACAGCTTCTATTGGTGCATATGTGACACAACCAGTGTGTCACATTATCATGGACCCACTTCTGCACCTTTTTTTGCTATAAAGAAGGACCTCTCATCTGACCAGTGCTATGTGGGATCTTCTCCTGGAGAATTGAGCACTTCATTTATCCTTAGATAGTTGTTCTAGTAATATCTTGTTGGCAGAAAGAGTAAAATCTCTCCCACATATGTATCTATTCCTGTTAAAGCAAGTTTTCATCATGCTTTCCAGCTTGAAAGGGGCCCAATGTAGTCATCAAATATCTGGTTGGTCTCTTTGATGAAAAATTCCGTTTAAGATCCCAGAATTGATCTCTCTTGCTGGCAGGTTGAACATTCACTTGTAGCAGTAGCTTTGGTAAGTGGACGCCCATGTTGCTGGGCCCATGCTTAACCTTCATTGTTTTCACTATGGCCACTGCATTAATTAGATTTCTTAACCTTCATTGTTTTCACTGTGGCCCCTGCATTAATTAGATTTATGTGCCCATTAAGCCCATGCTGGCAGGGCCAATGACATAAATTGGTTGAAGTCAAGTTCTCAAAATATACTTGCTCCTTGGTGGGTACTCACTTGTGAATGATAATAGATAATACAAAGATATTCATACTTTGTGCTTATCTCCATGTGTTCCTGTGTCTGTACACCCAGAGATCAATTCTGGAATCCTAAACTGAATTTTTAATCAAGGAGATCAGCCAGCTATTTAATATTGAATTGACTACATTGGGCCCCTTTTAACCTGGAAAGGATGAAAACTTGCTTTAACAGGAAAAGATACATATTGTGGGTGTCTAATCTGAAGTTTTCCAACCTTTCATTCAGCACTTCCTAGAGCTCTGTATGCATCCTGTATTAGTCAGGGTTCTCTAGAGGGACAGAACTAATACATAAACTATATACAGTTTATTAAGTATTAATTTACATGATCACAAGGTCCCACAATAGGCTGTCTGCAAGCTGAGGCATAAGGAGAGCCAGTCTGAGTCCCAAAACTGAAGAACCTGGAGTCTGATGTTCGAGGGCAGGAAGCATCCAGAGAAAGATGTAGGCTGTGAGGCTAGGCCAGTCTCTCTCCTTTTCACGTTTTCCTGCCTGCCTTATATTCGCTGGCAGCTGATTAGATTTTGCCCACCAGATGAAGGGTGGATCTGCCTTCCCCAGCCCACTGACTCAAATATTAATCTCTTTTGGGAACACCCTCACAGACACACCCAGGATGAATACTTCGTATCCTTCAATCCAATCAAGTTGACACTCAGTGTTAACAATCACACATCCCAACCTCTGGGTACACAGAGTGCATGGTCAGGTTTACCATCTGAAGCTCTGCCAAGTCTGTGGATATTTTTCTTAGTCCCTACTGTCTTTTGAGGACTATCCTGAGTGAGGCTGCTGTGTGGTTGCTGCCATTTTCAATTTATACCCACATATCAGGTAGACCCATTTGTAAACCAAGGGCAAGATTTTGTATCTTCTGCCAGCTGGTCATACTAGATCTCTCATGTGGCAATAGATATGAGACAAAGGGAACTGACACAACATTGGGAGATGTGGGTCTGGTTTACCTGCTCAAGTGGCCTGCTTGTGCATTCTTATCTGGGTCCTGCTTGATTTTGCATATACCATTTCATCTTAATAATGGGTTATTCCTGGACTTACCTGATTTTATGACTTGGTGGGTGTGGCAAAATCAGATAGAAGGTGTCAGAAGCATGACATCCATTGTCAGACGCTCTATCTCTACCAACAGCCAGTATCATGCCAGCGATTGTTTTCCCAGGATATATGATTTTTCACTGTAGATACCAGAGTCTTACTCCAGAACCCCATATGCTTGTGTTGTGATCCTCTTTTGTAGAGTGCCATATGGCGGAGCTGGTCACTACTGGTAGTTCCAACACCAGAAGGCTTCTTGGTTCTATGGCTTAAGCAGCAGAATTGCTTTATCTGAAGCAAGCATCTGCTGCAGAAGTCTTTCTTTCTCTGCAGAAGCCTGTTCTTCTTTGAATGGGGACCCACTCAAAGCTGCCAAGTTTCCTTGTCTCCCAGGTATGGGCTATGATCTTTCGAAAACACAAAGAGGTCTACCAGCCACTCTGCTTCCTTCCTTGTAGCAGGAGATGCAAAGGGTGATAATTTATCCTTTAACTTAGAGGCAATACACTTGCAGTGCCTGAATATTGGACTGCTAGTAATTATACTGCTGTGTTGAGTTGACCCCTTACTCTTTGTAGGGGGATTTATCTCTCTCTGGGATATATGTCTGATCAAGCTTCTGGTTTGTGAGTCAATTCTTGCTCAGCAACTTAATTTTCATAATTCACATAATGTTATAAACGTGGTGAATCAATGTGATATTCTGTAGGATGTCAAGGCAGTTTAGATCTCTTAAAACTATATTCTGATAGGGGAAGTGTAAGTTAGCAAAACCCTGAGGGAAAAGTAGACATATCTAATTTTTCCCATTCCATGTGAATACAAACCGTTTCTCTCATCTGTTTGATCTGACTAGAAAATAACATATTTGTCAAATCAATGTGCCAGCACCTGAAGACAGATGAATCTACTCTAGAACAATGCCACATCTGGGAAAACAGCTGCAATTAAGCTGCTATTCAGTTGAATCTGTCATACTCTGCAGTCATCTCTCAAGATTCATTTTCTTGTTTTTTTCCTTTTAGGGGACAGACTGCTGACTTAATTTAAGACATGATGGGGACCACCATTCTAGCATCCTTTAGCTCTTAAAGTCCTTAAGGTTGGTAATAACTGGAAGTAGATATGCATTTTCCAAGAAGGCAGGGTGAGGGATTATTTCTGTGGCTTGCACTCAATCTTCCTCACTAAAATACACCTTTACCTTGCAAGTCAAATGCCCTATGTGGGAGTGGCACAGTGATATGTTCAGGGACCTGGGCAGTGGCCACCACTGTAAGCAAACTGATACAGGAGTTATTAAGAAATTATTTTAGGCAGATAGTAAGGGTAAAGGTTCTTGGTGGAAATCATCCTTTAATAAGAAACAACCCCAAATGATCCTTTTCTAACAGAAAAGACAGCTTGAAGGGCCAGGTCAGCAAGTTTTGATATGCAAATGCCAGCTATTAGAAACTAGGTTCACTCAATATAGGGATTTTGGCTTCTTTTCCTTGTCACCAGGTATACCTAGTGTCATGGCCACCTCCAGATAACAGCATGTGTTCAGAACATTATGGTGACCTGCATTTGCATATTAAAGAGCTAAGGTCTTGGGAAGGGCAGGTTTTCCACAGGCTACGTAAATGACACACCTGGTCAAACCAATCCCCTGGGCCCTATGCAAACCAGACACCACCTCCTCTGGCATCCCGGTATAAGTAGCCACTTTTCCGACACACACAGGGTTTTCTCTTTGTTTGAATCCCCCCTGCCTCTGTCTCTGTCGGAGAGAGCTGTTTTCTCTTTCCTTCTTTCCTTCTTTCTTGGCTGTTAAAATTTTGCTCCTTAAAACGACTCCATGTGTGTCCATGTCATTTTAACTAGACCTGCGCGAGACCAAGGACCCTGGTGTTCCTCCAGTCACTGGCATCCTATCAAAACCTTGGCTCAGAATCCATCTATCCGGCCCTATGTCTCAATCCATTGGATAATGAGGGGGGTGGGGCATGGGGAATGGGATGCTCTGGTCTCTGGGTATTAATTACCACTTAGAACCTATTTCCAATTGGTGCTATATTTCTTGTGAAATACAGATTACATTAATCATTGCCAATTATTTTGCCATGGTTAGTCAGGTTGATCCTACAATGGATTTTGGTCTGAAAATTTCCTTTATCTAGATTTTAAAATGTGGATATGTTGTGGTTTAAGCAATATTATCTATACTTTTTTGTTAAGCAGAAGCATGCAAAACTGAACCTCACCATTACAATATGATTTTTTTGTAACTACATTGGTGATGTAATTTGTGAGTGATGTCTTAGGAGTTGCGCTATTTGGATATCCTGAAACACACAGTCAAGGTAAGTGTATTAACTGTGAAAGGAAAATCTTGGGGCCGTAACATTACTCAGCTGAAGGAAAAGGTCAAGTTGGGAACTGCTCAGGGCAAACCTGCCACCCAATCTATTCACAGTCATCTCTCTGCTCAGTGAGATAGATACACATCTGATTGCCTCTTGTGAAAAAGCTTCTCAGAAATGTAACGTAATGAAACTATTTGTCTTTCACCTACCTGTGACCTGGAAGCTCCCTCCCTGTTTCGAGTTGTCTCTGTCTTTCTGGATGGAATCAATGTGCTTCTTAACATGTATTGATTGATGTCTCATGTCTCCCTAAAATGTGTAAAACCAACCTGTGCCCCGACCACCTTGGGCACACGTCATCAGGACTTCCTGAGGCTGTGTTGTGGCCGTGTGTTCTCAACCTTGGCAAAATAAACTTTCTAAATTAACTGAGACTTGTCTCAGACTTTTGGGGTTCACATAACATTACTGTATTACTTAAAATTTTATTGGGTTTTATTCTGTAATATAAAATCAAGGGCATAACATATTTTCTCCTTTATGTATAATGGCTGTGTGTGTGTGGTATAGTGTGGTGTGTATGTATAACTCACAAACGATTTATCTTAAGCTATTGAATTTGTGCCCTTTCAAACATTTTTTTCATCATGGAATCATTTTCTCCCTCAAACTTGAAAGTGAGAATAGATAACTTGGGTGTTTGCTGATTCAAAATACATTCAGTACAGATTTTGCATGAGGAAGAGTGTGTGTGTATATTCACATTTGTGCAGGTATGCGCTTATGTTCATGCACAAGTATGTATGTATTTGGTGGGAAAAGATGAATAGAAGGAAAAACAAGACAATTTAACAGGCATTCATTTTGCATTATGGTACCGTTGGTATTACCTAAAGATACGTAGACACTGCAGTCACTATTTACAAAACACAAATCTCAACAAATGATCTTAAATAACAAAGTCCAGCACTGCTAACTGATCGTGTAGGAGCATTAAAGATAAGATCAGACGAACTGATACGTTTCATCTTCCCCAGGCTGGTCAAAGGGAGGACAATGGTGCATACCAAAGCAGAAGCTGTGAGCTGGGATAGAGCCATCAACTACACAGGAAACAAGCAGAATAGAACAAACAGAAATAATACTTCAAAAACAGCACAAAGTAAAGCAGAGTGGGCTTGTAAGTGATAGCCATAAGCATCACAAATAGGATGACAGCTCTCTGGGAGATTCCGACTCACTGAGCTGACTCAGACACAGGTGTAGCATCACAAACAGCAGGTGTGTGACCACATGCTCCATGCTCCTGCTAATGGCAAAAGAATTATAAAGAGGGGATTGTCCTGCGTACTCTAGCTTTACAGAAAAATTCAAATATACATAATCACAGGGTTGGTAGAGTAAGACAGTTCTGGGCTAGAAATCTAAAGGATCAAAATGTTTATTTGTGACACTGTCATCTCTCACTGACATTGCGTCACTTCAGCTATATGGGTCTCGGTTCACTCATTTATTAAATGGAAGGAGTGGGCCAAGTGCAGTGACTCATGCCTGTAATCTCAGCACTTTGGGAGGCCAAGGCGGGTGGATCACCTGAGGTCAGGAGTTTGAGAGCAGCCTGGCTAACATGGCGAAACCTGTCTCTACTAAAAATACAAAAAATTAGCTGAGTGTAGTGGCACACGCCTGTAGTCCCAGCTACTGGGGAGGCTGAGGCAGAAGAATTGCTTGAACCCAGGAGGTAGAGGTTGCAGTGAGCTGAGATCGCTCCATTACACTCCAGCCTGGGCAACAAGAGCAAAACTCTGTTTCAAAAAAAAGTAAAATAAACGAAATGCAATAAAAGAAGAAGAGTGAAGTAACTAAAAGAAAGCTCCTGTACAGTGCTAGCATTCTCTTGTTCTAATCTCTAAAGATAAAGGACAACAGTATGATGTTTATAGGAAACACCAAATTTAGATGCTCAGAACCTCAGCTTAATACTTGTGGTTGGGTTATTAAAGGGCAAAAACAGAAAGACCAATTTCTAGGACATAGATCATTTAGTTTTAACAAACAGGACATTCAACAGGTTTCCAGAAAGAAGAGTGTTGATAATCAGGATACAGGGGCATCTCACCTAGCCCACCATTGGAAATGCAACTATGTGTTACTGCAACTGCAAAAAGTCAATGTGCGAATTTCTTTGTTTCTTTGTCTCTCTCTCTCTCTGTCTCTGTCACAGTCTATTTTTCTCTTGGCCATGACGTACTTTCTAATTCCATCTGTTTGATTTTATATATGTAGGCTAGGATTTGTTTTTCCATGATTACCCTTTTGATTTTCTGTAAATCTGACTTTCATGACTCTGGCTTGCCTCAGTACCAATTTTGGCCTCAAATCCACATAAATTTATGACTTCAGTGTCTGAAATCACCAGACTTATTCAAGCTTTGGGACATGTAGTTCGCAGTTTTGTGGAAAATTATGGAAAAATCTGAATGGCTAAACAAATAATATGAATAGATTCCTATTCTTTTATGTGTCCACTCTTGGTCTAATCATCTGTGCCTAATAGGGTAGAATCATGTGGTCCTGATAAGGCCATCAAGGGCCATGCCCTTAAAAGGGTATCTGTGAGAAAGAGAACTTCACAAAAGAATGTGTTCTGAGGCAAATGAAATTATGGCTACGTACATTTCAGACTTGAGGTATTGTAATTAAGATGCCACGAGAAGTAAAAACTAAAAATCAGGAAGACAGACTGGCTTGATGCATAAAGCAATGGAAGAAGCTTAATTTTGCTGTGGTGTATAAGCCCTGATTGGTAAAGGCAACCATAGTAATTCCATGTGACATTATTCTGACCAACTAGATAGTCAGGAAATATGTTTGAAGGTTTCTACTAAAGGCTGTTCGTGATGCTACATAGTTATGCATGAGAGGGAATACGATCCTTTTTGCCCTGAAGAATGTTATCTGCATGTGATCCCTAAAACTGTGGCAACCATCTTTACAGCATGCAAAGAGCCAATCCCAAAGAATAAGCCAATGCAAAGAAGGTGGCAAAATAGATGAGAAGATTCTAAACCCCTAAATTAAGCACTCTGAAATTCTTTTGCTTTGTTATTCTTGTTATGAAATAATACATTTTCTTGTTTATAAAAACTTGGGGGATGTTTTCTACAACTTACAGCATAAGGCATAGAAAGTGAGACAAGTCACAAATGGTTTACAATGTTTCAAAAAATTAGACTACTTAAAGAATCCTGAATAGAACTTTTTTATCCCCTAGTGCCTCAAGGTCATCAAAGGGAATTTAGTCCTTTTTCTGTAATACTATAGAAAATATCCAGTTAACCAGTTATATTTATTCATGATAAACTAAAGCTTACAAAAATAATTCCTTTCAGTATTGTAAGCAAAAATTTTCTTCACTATTTTTTAGTTTTCTTTCTAATTTCCATTTTCAGTCAAGACCTTTAATGCTCTTTTGGTTGTTATTGCTTTAATTCTGTTATTAATTTTCCCTTTAAATGCTGCTATACCTATCATAGGATTTCAAAGCTCTAGATACGTAGTTGGAAATTCTAATAGGAGCATATTCACAACACATTAACAATATCAATACATTTTTAGTTGATATATTTTAAAATTTATTATACATATATTCAGGAAATACGTCAATTTCTTTTTATGTTGATAGGAAATGTAACTTAATGTAATTAAATATTGGGTTTATAAGAAGTATAGTTCCATATAAGCATAAAGAAAAAATTTTACAGGGTAAAAATGATACATTTTTATTTAATAAATATACTTATTTTCTTAGGTGAAAGAGAGAAAGAGAGAGAGGGAGAACATTATGTGCCAGGTACTCATTTAGGATCAGCAAATTCCGTGCTGAATATACAAAGTCCTTGCCTTCATGCAGCTTACATGCTAAGGGAACTGACAAACGATAAGAATGTAATACACAACGAAAATGGCTATTAATTGTGATTATTCTGTAAACAGAATTAAAATGTGTGATGACATAGAGTACAACTAGGAGAGGTCACTTGAGATAGGTGGGCATAAACAATATTCTGCTGCAGTATGTATTTTCTCTAAGCCTTGAAGTAAAAGATGCACTAGTCTGATTAAAAGGGGGAAAAGTACAACCAGCCAACGGAAGAAAAAGATTTGAGAGGTCAAGAAACAAAAGCAGATCAGGTGTTGTTGGCACAGTCAGCTTAGTCCATGGTGTGAAGAGGCACATTCAGATCACTCATCCATCCTTCCTTTCCTCCATCCGTGCCTTTTTCTCTTCCTACTCCCAATACAAATCTGTTATGCTAGGCACTATATTTGCATTATGCATTTGATTTAGATCGAAATAGATATACTGATTTCTATTACAGCATTTATAGCCCAGCATAGAATAAAGACAATTTAACATGCAAAAATAATGGACACCACAGTAGGTAAAATACAAGGTAATATGAGGGTGCATAAGAAGAATATATATATACACACACACCAGGTAAGGGATGGAGGTGTCATGAAAATTCTCTAGTGAAGGAGGGTTTAAATTTGAAACATAAAGAACGAGTGAAAGTTAGCCAGGTAAAAAGAAAGGAGAGGTTATCATAAGCAAAAAGAAGAAGATGAACAGATTGTCATGTGTTACTTAATGACTGGGAATTGAAATGTGTCATTTGTCAATTTCATCATTGTGTGAACATCACAGAGTATACTTACATAAATATAGGTGGCACGACTTACTATACACCTGGGCTGTATGGTCTTGCCTCTTGCTCCCGAACTACAAACCTGTATAGCATGTTACCATACTGAATACTGTAGGTATTTGTAACACAGCTGTAAGTATGTGTGTATCTAAACATATCTAAGTATAGATAAGTAAAGTAAAAATATGGTATAAAAGATAAAAATAGTACACCTCTATAGGGCATTTCCCATGAATGGAGTTTGCGAGACTGGAAGTTGCTCGAGGTGAGTCAGTGAGTGAGTGGTGAGTAAATGTAAAAGTGTAAGACTTTACTGTACATTATTATAAACTTTATTTTATTTATTTATATATTTATTGAGACAGAGTTTCCCTCTTGTTGCCCAGACTGGAGTGCAAAGGTGTGATCTTGGCTCA
>NW_012102687.1:2822604-2825986 GCF_000951045.1 Mandrillus leucophaeus | reverse complement strand
GGTAATTTGCTTTATTGATTTCTGTTTTGTTTCTTCATGGATTTGCTTGTAAGAAGATAAGGCACCACAAATATTCCTCTCTATTGATAAAAACCTTCCAGTGTTGGGGTCCATGTTTTCAGTTTTTCAGGAGCTTGTTGAGATTTGTGAAAGCTTCTGCTAGAACTTTTAATGTACATTTTCTTGAGGGATCTTCTTTTTCTTCTCCTGCAGTTTCCTTTTCTCTTGCCTCTTCTTCAGCTATGCATTTCTGTTCTAGTTCCAACAACTTCTCATTAGTCAATTCCTCAGGAATCACCTCTAAAAGTTCCTCAATGTCATTCTCATCCACATTTAGGTTAAAGTTGTTTAATATCTCAGCTATAGCCTTGTTGAATTTTTCAACCTGTTCATTGTTGGCAAAGCCTTTCCAGTCATGGATAAATTCTTCAGTGTTGTCTTCCAGATGCCATCCATAGACTCCGTGGTGACATCACCCCAATACCAAGCAAGGTTTTTCAAAAATTGCATATGTTGGAATTTTTTTCCCGAATTGCATCCATGTCTTCTCAGGGTGTTTCTCAGTTGCAGAAATAGCCTAGGCATTGGTCCTCCCTAGGTAACAGGCTTTAAAAGCTGCTATAACTCCTTGATCCATTTGTTGGATCAAAGAGGTGGTATTTGGAGGGAGAAGCACCACTTTAATATTGGGATGAAGGTTATTAATGAAAGAAGAATGTGAAGGAGCATTATCAGCAACAAGCAAATCTTGAAAGATATATTATTCTCCAACAACACTTCTCCTTTTTACTGGCATAGCAATTCTGGAGGGCATCTTCAAAGAAGAGCTGGGTCATCCACGACTTCTAGTGAGCCCTAGAGTGCACTTATAGCCTTATAGTGCTATAAGAAGCAGTGTATGCTTATTAATATGCTTAAAGACCCTGGGGTTCAATTTGGAGCCTGCAATACTGCCTCCAAGCAAGATTGTTATCCTTTCCTTAAAAGCCTTAAAACATGGCATTGAACTGGCCTCCTTATGGTTGAAAGTTTTTTTCAGGCCTCCATTTCCAGAATAAGGTGTTTTTTTTTTTTCATATTGAAGATTTGCTTTGATGCATAACTTTTCTTCATATCCAGTCTATCTTATTCAAAGTTTCCAAAAATTCTTCAGTTGCTTTCACATCACCACTCACAGACTCATTACTGACTTTCACATTATGTAATGAATAATCATTCTTTATTAGTTAAACCACCCAGAAATAGCAATAAATTCAATATGTAGTTGGGTATAAATTTTTTCTTTCAACATTGCAAACAAACTTTTGCTTTGGCTATGATTATCATTGTGCTGAGAGATACACTTGTGTGTCTGATCTTAATTTCAGGTTACTAGAAGTTTCTCCTTATCTGATATAAGCCATTCTTGAATTCTGTTAGCCTTACTGTCTCTAAGAAGCATATTCTCTAACATCTTTCTGTCATTTTGTTCTTGTTGTTGATCATAGCAATGGTAGGACGGGATATGCCTGTCGGGCAAGCAATAACCACTGATTTTCCACCTTTGGAGTCTGTAATAACTTCTAATTTAGTTTCCAGGTCAATCACTGGAGGAGACCTCTTACTGGCAACATTAGCAGTGGATTTTGTACGTTTAGGTATGGCAATGGACAAAACAACCTGAGATTAAATCAATCACAAGGGAACATGATGCAATAATGAGACACAGTCAACGCAAGATGTTTGAGGCTGCTGCTGGCTTAACATGGCACACTGTTTTACAATGCACATTTTTATTTTTAAAGCAGAGGAAATACACTTTAACATTAAAAAGTATAGTGGAGTAAACTCATAAACCAGTAACATAGCCATTTGCTCTCATTGTTGAGTATTATGTACTGTACATAGTTTTATGTGATGTGCTTTCATAGAGCTGGTAGTGCAGTAGGTTCGTTTACATCATCATCACCACAAAGACAAGAGTAATGCACTGCACTATGACTTTTTTATGGCTATGATGTCACTAGGTAATAAAAAAATTTTTAATTATGGGACCGCTGCATATATGCAGTTCTATGTTGACCAAAATGTCCTTATGTGGCACATGACTATATGAAAGCCCTAGCTAGGGGACAGTCAGCCATATGGGAGACAGAAAACAGCTGTGTAGTTGAAATGTAGAGGTGAAGGTGTGATGGGACCAGGTAGTATTGGAAATGCTGGTAGTGGCTCTTTCGTGAAGGTGGAAATATTCTTTAGTGAACCCAGCAGTAATTAAAAGGATTCACTTGAAACCTGTGTACTTGGCTCACTGAAGATTTTGAGGAAATTTTGGAGTAAGCTAGATTTGGGCAAATTGTGAGAAAGGCTTTTCTTTTTATTTTATTCTTGAAATTTCTTTTCTTTTTTAATCTGGAAATAGAATTTTTGGTCAAAAATCCAAGTGACTCAGTACCATCAACTCTCTGGATTAGCAATGCTCAAATTGCAAAGAGAAACAAGGCTGAATTGTGAGGAAATAGAGTATTAAACCTTGTTTGTGATAGAAAATATCCATTGCCCAGCTCCTTGAAAGAATTAAGCTATTTAGTCCACAAGTACCAAAAAATTTGCAATGAATTTTAATGATAGATAAATCTTCCAGAGAATAACTTAGTGGGATTTCATATTAATCACACCCACAGGGGTGATACAGATATCTGGAAACTAAGCCTACTAAATACGATGAATGGTAGCTTAAGCAAAGAGACATTTTGTATTACCAAGTAACAACAGACTAGCAGGACCCTAATAATTAGGACGCTCACCCAAAGGTGGAGGGAAGAGATCTGAGTAGGAGTATAAATCAAGGGGATTGGGAGTATAAGAAGAGGAAACCTGTAAAGACTCACTCATTTATTTATAAAATTGTTATTTTGTTTTTGGCATACTTATATGCCAGTGATTGTGGTAGGTTCTTGGAAATCAAGTCCAGAAGATATTTTCTGAGTGTGTATTTCAAATGGGATGACTCAATTTTTACCAACAAGAACCAGAATGCAGTTACAACCAGGGCCCTGGGGTTTTATAAGATCATTATACTCATGAGAATGTGTGAGAGAAATTTTGAGATTACTTAATTTGAAGATGATTAGAGAACCTGAAAGTAATGAGGTCATCGGGGTGAAGGCTGGCCAATGGAAATGGGATGAAAACAGCAACTAAGAGCCTGAATATAAGGTTACAGTTTAGGATTACTAACTATCCCAGTTTTCCTGGAACGAGAGGACTTCCTGAAACACAGGACTTTTAGTGATAAAATCAAGAAATTCCCAGGGAAAGCAGGAAAAGTTAATCATTCTAGAACTTGACATTAAATCCTTCAAATCTGGATTTTGAACTGTTCAATATTCTTTAACTAAAT
>NW_012102687.1:2820289-2822554 GCF_000951045.1 Mandrillus leucophaeus | reverse complement strand
AGTATTAAACCTTGTTTGTGATAGAAAATATCCATTGCCCAGCTCCTTGAAAGAATTAAGCTATTTAGTCCACAAGTACCAAAAAATTTGCAATGAATTTTAACGATAGATAAATCTTCCAGAGAATAACTTAGTGGGATTTCATATTAATCACACCCACAGGGGTGATACAGATATCTGGAAACTAAGCCTACTAAATACGATGAATGGTAGCTTAAGCAAAGAGACATTTTGTATTACCAAGTAACAACAGACTAGCAGGACCCTAATAATTAGGACACTCACCCAAAGGTGGAGGGAAGAGATCTGAGTAGGAGTATAAATCAAGGGGATTGGGAGTATAAGAAGAGGAAACCTGTAAAGACTCACTCATTTATTTATAAAATTGTTATTTTGTTTTTGGCATACTTATATGCCAGTGATTGTGGTAGGTTCTTGGAAATCAAGTCCAGAAGATATTTTCCGAGTGTGTATTTCAAATGGGATGACTCAATTTTTACCAACAAGAACCAGAATGCAGTTACAACCAGGGCCCTGGGGTTTTATAAGATCATTATACTCATGAGAATGTGTGAGAGAAATTTTGAGATTACTTAATTTGAAGATGATTAGAGAACCTGAAAGTAATGAGGTCATCGGGGTGAAGGCTGGCCAATGGAAATGGGATGAAAACAGCAACTAAGAGCCTGAATATAAGGTTACAGTTTAGGATTACTAACTATCCCAGTTTTCCTGGAACGAGAGGACTTCCTGAAACACAGGACTTTTAGTGATAAAATCAAGAAATTCCCAGGGAAAGCAGGAAAAGTTAATCATTCTAGAACTTGACATTAAATCCTTCAAATCTGGATTTTGAACTGTTCAATATTCTTTAACTAAATACCTAATTTTCACCAAGGCCTGGGGCAGTTGAAGTTTCAAAATGTCACGGATATGTTTTATTCTGGAAATAGAATTTTTTTGTTAAAAATCCAAGTGACTTATTACCTCTTTGGATTATCAAATTGCAGAAAGCTACTCAAAGTAGCTTAGGCAAAATTTGGGGTAGCTTGCAGAATTCAAGAAAGAATCGAAGAAATATGTCCTGTCAGGTGGAAACTGACAAATGTTGCAAATATTTATTCTCCTTAAAACAACCCCATTTTAAACTGTATACATAGACATGTTCAGTTGGAGACTATATTTCTCAGCCATCACCCCACTTTTCCTCCTCACCTTTCCTCCTTGACTAGCTGCAGATATTTGGCTAAATTCTATTATGGAGACAATATGTTATGCACCAGATTTTACCCCTCATACAAGGGTATTTTTCCAGGGGATGCAGAGCAAATGTTAGAGGAAATACTGTTTTATGTATAACTTAGAAGAGCAGAATCTTCTTTCCCCTCTTCATTGTTTGCCTACAGCTAAGTTATTTCATTAGAGAGAAATAAACTACTATCTGGTTTGAGCAATGGCGTTTTTGTTCCTCTCTGTTACAGCAGTTTAGCCTACACACTAACTAAAACACTGAGGTCATACAGAAACAATTCTAGGAACCTACTGGAACCAGAGACTTGAATGCCTGTTTCCACATTTCAGGCAACATGGCATTAGTAACTTCAAGTTTGCATATTATCACTTTGCCTCTCTTTATTCTATTTATTTTGTATTCTAAAGGTTTCAGTGAGCGGTTCCTGACTGGCCAAGCATATTGCACATGCACACCCCCATATCAGTCATTGTGACCAGGAAGGTAAGATTCTGGAATTTTCCAGTGTTGATCAGATCCTTATTATTTGACCCATTACTTTAGCTAGGGTTATATAAAATGTGATATTTAAATTGGAATTTTCATGGTGAAGGAGTTTCAAGGGGGTCGATTCCTCGTTAGAACTCAAGGGGCAGCCACGTTTTGGAAATTGGGATTTTCAAAGACCCAAATATGATCATTTTCCAGGGTACTCAAAGTAAGTGTAAACTGCCTACTTTCACCCTTTGGTATGATCAGCCTGGGATTATGAGGGAAATGTCATCAGCATATGACAGAAGACAAAGACTAACTTATGTCCTAGATGATCTGGAAACCACCAAAGCTTTATCTATTAATTAACTAAATTATTTTACATGAAGAGAAATTCTTGAGACTAATCTGGCTCATTTATTATTTCCATATCTTGATGCTTAATGGTTGGACATGACAAACTATCACCATTCAGGAAATCTTTCACCTCCAATGCAAAAAAAATTCATGAACTTTAAAATGGTAATCCAGAAACTCCTACT
>NW_012102687.1:2814042-2820239 GCF_000951045.1 Mandrillus leucophaeus | reverse complement strand
GTTATTTCATTAGAGAGAAATAAACTACTATCTGGTTTGAGCAATGGCGTTTTTGTTCCTCTCTGTTACAGCAGTTTAGCCTACACACTAACTAAAACACTGAGGTCATACAGAAACAATTCTAGGAACCTACTGGAACCAGAGACTTGAATGACTGTTTCCACATTTCAGGCAACATGGCATTAGTAACTTCAAGTTTGCATATTATCACTTTGCCTCTCTTTATTCTATTTATTTTGTATTCTAAAGGTTTCAGTGAGCGGTTCCTGACTGGCCAAGCATATTGCACATGCACACCCCCATATCAGTCATTGTGACCAGGAAGGTAAGATTCTGGAATTTTCCAGTGTTGCTCAGATCCTTATTATTTGACCCATTACTTTAGCTAGGGTTATATAAAATGTGATATTTAAATTGGAATTTTCATGGTGAAGGAGTTTCAAGGGGGTCGATTCCTCGTTAGAACTCAAGGGGCAGCCACGTTTTGGAAATTGGGATTTTCAAAGACCCAAATATGATCATTTTCCAGGGTACTCAAAGTAAGTGTAAACTGCCTACTTTCACCCTTTGGTATGATCAGCCTGGGATTATGAGGGAAATGTCATCAGCATATGACAGAAGACAAAGACTAACTTATGTCCTAGATGATCTGGAAACCACCAAAGCTTTATCTATTAATTAACTAAATTATTTTACATGAAGAGAAATTCTTGAGACTAATCTGGCTCATTTATTATTTCCATATCTTGATGCTTAATGGTTGGACATGACAAACTATCACCATCCAGGAAATCTTTCACCTCCAATGCAAAAAAAATTCATGAACTTTAAAATGGTAATCCAGAAACTCCTACTAGAGTATCTGTAAGAAAACCCAACTGAAAGTATCAGGGTTAGTACTTAAGTTTTGTTGCCCAGTGGTTGGTACTGGAACAAACACACTTTCCTATTAAGTTTCTTGTGTTTTTAACAAAAGAATCAGCCTCGGAACTAAACTACCAATTGAAATTCTCAACTTGTTTACATAATTTCCTGATTTTTCTGTAGTGCCAGCAGTCACTAGTCCTAAACTATGCTTAACCAAAACATATGCTTATTTTATTTGAAGAAATATATAATATATATTCAAAAATGCACTGTATATCCCTGAAAATTGGTCCAATCATGCCCATCCTTCTTGGAATGAGCCCCAAAACTATAACCAAAAAAATGATTTTGTTGTAGCATGGAGATTGATAGGTGACCTGGAATTTTTTTAAATCCACATTTTTAAAAATACCACATTTTAGATATTATTTTTCCACAAAATAGTACCTAAAAATGATCCTGGAAAAAGTGTGCATCTTATGTGTACTAGTTTAGGAAGAATTGAATCTGACACAAACAAGGACAAAAATATCCTCTTCAATTTCATACTGAGAACATTAGTGAATGTGAATTCAAAAATCTCTCATCAGAAATCATGCTGTGATACAATATAAAAGGCTATAACGAAGAAACTAGTTTTAGCATCCATTCTGGTACTTAGAAGATTAACGGAAGGAGACTGTCTATCTCTTTGAAGGGCTTTGCAAATTATGAGTCACAGATACTGGGGCTGAGGCAATTTTCCAACCTAAGCATATTGGAAAGGTTTCGGTAAAACCACCTGACATACAAGGAGAAAGGATGGAAATTTGAGGCTTTCATATTCATTATGAATAGACATATTCAGTTGATATTGATGATATTCCTGGGATCATTCCAATAAACCTATTCTATGGGTCATTTTAGTTTGTCTGAAAGTGACAGAAAATTCTGCATAGCATTAACTTAAACAAAACTGCAATTTGTTTCCTGATCACCTAAAGGCCAAGTAGGCTGCTCTGATTTTACTTGGATCCATAGAAACCTATTTATTTTGGTTTTCTTTAATTTTTCTTGCCAGAGTATACACACACACACACACACACACACACACACACACACACAGTTTTTGCATGATGCTGATTTATTATGTTTAACACAAATAGTATTATATAATACACATATTATTCTGCAATTATTTTAATGCAATAATGTATCTTGGAAATTTAAAACATATTTTCTTACATTCTCTAGTATGAATTTACTATACAATTCACCATTTTCTCAGTGATGCACATTTATGTTTCCACGTTTTTTGCTATGAACATAGCTGCAATCTATTTGGATGATACATGCTTAGAAGTAAACTAATTGGAGTAAAAAGTGTATTTACATTTACTTTTGTGGTGTCTATTCTGTTTGTTATATATTTCAGCATTTTAAAATATATAGTTTCTTCTTATAGATTTTTTGGAATTGATTTTATTAATAGTTCTGTTGAAATTGTGACTGATTTTTTTCTATTATATTTAAAAGTTAATTATTGCTAGGGATTGGAAAATTATTGTTTTTTGTGTAAATATTGTATTTGATTACATTACTGAACTGAATTACTGTTTGAATCACTCCCAAAATGAGAGTGAAGTTTACTCAAGAAACAATTTCCATCTTGTCTAGTGGATATGAAATTTGCTTCATAGCAATCAAACAACAGAATTATTACATTCCAGTAAGTCTGTGTTCTGCTCTGAGCTCACACTTGTGGCTGGTGAAATATTTAATATTCTTCATCAGTGAGACCTCCTTTCCTCACCTACCAGATCAATAAAAAATTCAAGTTTTTCTTTGGTGCCAGAAGTTGGAGTAAGAGGGGCTAAGGTGGTAGTGACTTACTCCATGGTGGTTGTCTTAATTTTTATTACACAAAAGTGTGGCTTTCTTTCACTGATATTCATTGGCAAAACAACAACAACATCAAAAACCCTGCTCACAATAGTGTAAACAACATATGCTTTTATATCTCAACAAATTGTCTTGTCTCACTTATTTAAAAGGCTTTTATAGTCTGGCCCACTTTACCTAATTCAGTGTATGTCCCACTAATCTCCAGCAGGACCTTTATTTACCATCTTCTCTTGCTACCTTCTACTGCACATGGTCTTTTCATATTCATCATTTTGTGGTAATATTTCCTTCACTGGGAATATGGTTCTTCTTTTGCCAAGTTTTCAAAAACTCTGATCATGTTTCACACATTTTTATTCTTCTTAGTGTCTCAGGACAGCTAGACCTCATAGATTTTTCAGTGAACACTTTCTGAAGTGAATGGAAATTAGTGTATAAAAATCAGGATATTCAATGTTTAGAGCTCAGTATTCCTCAGTTCACACATTCAGCACCAAATAACTTACAGAATAGCTATCAGTGCATCTGTGTAAAGCTGTCCTGAGAAGACAGTTTCTTGTTTGTTTTTTCATGTGTGATATTGAGCTGGCCTTAAAGCAGAAGAGTGCGGAAACCCTTGGCATTCCAATATGACACTGCTACGCTCAGTCACGTGGCAAGGGTTAAACATAGCCACAATATCTATTGGATTAGGGCTTCAGATTTAAAATAAGGCATAGAAAAGGTAGGGATGATATTAACAAAGTATGTTTATTAATAATAAACCTCCCTAAATCATCTGGAATATAGAAATCTATTTTCTCAGCCTCCAAGGACTATTGAAATGAAGAGCATTAAAAACTGTAACATTGCTAATTTTAATTCCTTAGACTGAATTTTACATAACAAAGAGACAATATTCTCTTCTTTATATTTAGGTCATGAAATAACTATATGAAGCCAGATAGCAGATTGATTATGGTAAACCAGATGGCAGAATAGGAGGTTTGATTTTGGTAAACCAGATGGCAGAATAGGAGGTTATCTGAGAAAACTTTTCATAAATAAATTCTTAAAATCTCTGCTGGGATTAGTACTGTAGTGTGGAAAAGTACTTTTTTCCTGTAGACCCCTGAGTTTACGTATCATATACAAATACAGAAACATGAACAAGCACAGCTGTTGATCACATTCTAACCAGAGACCTATTAGAATTATGAGACACTTCCAAGCCAAACGCTATATTACTAGAATGAGAAGTGGTATGAAAATTGAGTTTCTTTGGCTGGATTAGAGATAATTTAGACTGTATGACAAATGAGCTCTACTGGGAACACGAAATCCTAGAAAGATGTGAGAAATTAATTCTCAACAGATACAGTAAATTAATGTCAAGCATAATTTTGAAGAAAACAATTTAGATCAACCGAATTAGGGGTTAGGAGGCAAAGCAGAAAAACTTTCTAAGTCAAGGAAAAGATAGAGAAGCTAGTTGGGTAAAAATTTATTTCCTTAAGATTTTTTTTTTCATAGTTTTTTTTATAATAGCCCATCCAGCTTAGCTTTGTTTTTATTTTTCAGTCACTAGACAATGTTAAATATTAATAGTGATTTGGATGTAAGCTGTACAAGCATATAATATGCAACGCTTGTGAAATACTAGCAATTTAGGCTGTGTGATAGTAACATAGCACTGTGAGCTACAACATCCTGATGAATTTCAAGGAGACACAAGAGAGAAAATTTAAATTTTTTTCATTAAATGAAACACAAAATTAAACAACCTTTACTAGATTTCTAATAATGTGGTTGTGGAATACTTTCTTCTCAGGGATTTGAAACTCATATTTTTATATCTGGTAGTTGAAGGTATTCTTTCTCCTCAAAAATACAGGGAAAGTGGTATTAAGCATGTTCTTCAGGCCAGGCATGTTGGCATGCACTTGTAGTCCCAGTCCTGGAGCAGTTGAAGTGGGAGGATTGCTTGAGATCAGGAGTTCTTTGCTAGCTGGAGCAACATAGCAAGAGTCAGTCTCAAAAAGAAAAAAAAAGAACAGAAAAGAAAAGAAAGAAAGAAAAAAATTCTCAGATGAAGATTTTTGGGGATTCAGGTTTTTAAAATTTAATATGGGACTAGGAGTAATTATTTTAAGCATGGTGTTTAGAATAGAGAAGGTACTTAATATGCACACACACACACACACACACATATATATAACATATAATATTGAAACAAGACAATACAAAAGCATCTTCGGTGGTGAGAATGCATTGAGGTAGGGCTTTTATTTTAATGTGCTTTTTTTTTTTATAACCACTGTAGAATTCTTAAAATAACTGCAAATCTCATGAAGATAAGTCTAGCATGTTTGCTAAGAGTCTTTATTTCTAAGGACATGGATTTAAAATATTGTTATAGGAATCCATTTTAAACTTCAGTGGCTTTCAAGAAAAAGAAATATTTATACCAAATAGGAAAGTAAATAAAAATAATGAACCTGATGTAGTATATACAGCATGGGCTAGGCAGTATGCGCCATCAAAATTATCTCATATAATCCTCACAACTCTTTGAGGTAGGCATTGTCATTAACCTTGCTTTTCAAGTGAAGACGTTGAGTCTTAGGGAGGCAAAATATCCAAAGTCACTCACTGAAAATTTAGAATTAGGCCTGCTCATCTCCAGGGATTACACAAAATCACTCACATTCTACTACAGAAATGAAAAATATATCTGAGTGTAGGTTAAGATTTTCTTTTTTTATTTGTAACAGCCAAAACAAACTTCTGTAATTTACAGGTTCCCTAAGTTTCAATTCTGCAGCTTTTTACCTCTTTATTTGACTTAGGGTATAATTTCAATCTCTTTAGCTATACATCTCAAAGTAAGGGTATGTAACATACTGAGAAAGAACAGAAAAGTGAATGTATTTATTTTAATTTCTCCATGAGGTTTCACTTTTTTTCTCTGATTCTAATTCCATCTCTGTCAATGGTAAGTGATTTAACCTTTCCTTGCCTTGGTGTACACAATCATAAAATGGGACCCGAGAAACAAATATCTAAATTTCTCTCTAGGTCTATGGTGTATGTTTTTCTGAGCAATTTACTGTTTTTTGCCGAACAACTGAACATGAGATTTATATGTAAACAACATATTTAGCTTGATAGAAATATATATGCATGTATATATATTTTATGTTGTTCAACCATGGAAAATTATGTAGCTGAGATTTGTAGAAAGCATTATTTGAGGTTGTCTTAGTGCTGAAGAAAATTCTTGGGTACTTAGAAGGCTGCACAAATAATTTTACAGGCCTGCGTTCAGATAAGATTAATGGCTGGGCCAGGTATGGTGGCTTACGCCTGTAATCCCAGCGCTTTGGGAGGCCGAGACGGGCGGTTTATGAGGTCAGGAGATCCAGACTATCCTGGCTAACATTGTGAAACCCCGTCTCTACTAAAAA
>NW_012102687.1:2802864-2813900 GCF_000951045.1 Mandrillus leucophaeus | reverse complement strand
AATTAATGGCTGTACTTTAGTGGCCTGACAAAATTTATCTGTAACTAATGATTAGGTCAAGTTCATGGAGATTTGAAGCAATGGAGATCTGAAGCAGTCTTGGGTTTAACTTTTGGCTCTGTCTCTTATCAGCTGTGTGACTTCAGTCAAGCAGCCTAAACTTCTCTAAGTGATTTCCACATCTGTAAAACAAAGTAACATTATTTACTCCAGGGTTTGTTTTAATCATTAAATAAGACACAAGTAAATCACTTGACGCTGTATCTTAAATATTGTGAGCATTCAGTAAAAATTTAGTCCTGCAATGACTCTGTCTTCTTCATCTTTCATTACTCCATTTCTCTTGTTTGTATTACTCAAGCATTCTGTAAACTTCCTGCCCTTAAAAATAAGCTCCAGCTAGTACCTACAACCCTTTCACCCCTTGTTCTGCAATCTCTTAGAATAAAGCTCTTTATAAGCATTGCTCAAAACACCGTTTCCTCTTTTTTCCTCCCATTCTCTGTAACAGACCTGTAATCAAACAATCCTGCTTGTTTCTCTTCTGAAGCGCTCTTGACAAGGTCACCAATGATTTCGATCTTGACCAGAATAATGACAACTTTTAGTCTTCATTTAACTTAATTTATAAGTGATGTTTAACAAATATTACTTTCTCCTGATGAAAACATTTTCTTTACTTGGTTTTCCTTTTGCCTTACTGATACCTCCTTTCCAGTCACCTCTTTGAATGTCCTAACTTTTAAGTCGTTGTCATTGGATGTTTCTCTCCTCTATCTACCCTTGTGGGCTCATGACTTCAGTAGAGTTCACATGTTAATTGCTTCCATATTTCATGTCCTGATCTCTCTCTGTCTTTCTCTCTCTGTCTCTGTTCTCTCCCAAACTCTGTTAGTCTCTATGTCTCTGTGTGTCTCTATATGTCCCTCTCTCTCACTCTGTTTCTGTCTCTCTGTGTCTGTCTGTATGTATACTTTTCTGTTTTCTCTCATGCCACATGTCTAGTTCATCACACATCTTGTTGTTTGTACAGTCAATATATATTCAGAATTTGCCCTCTTCTCACTTCAAGGGCTACCACTTAACATGAAAACTATTGTTATCTCTTACAGCACTCCTGAGATAGCCCTTTGCTTCTTTTTTCTATTAATGGTCAAGGTAATTAAAGAATAAATGATATATAGGTGCTATCATTATTACAGATTTTTTTTCGTTTTTTTTTTTTTTTTTGAGACGGAGTTTCACTTTCATTGCCCAGGCTGGAGTGCAATGGTGTGATCTCAGCTCACTCCAACCTCCGCCTCCCAGGTTCAAGTGATTCTCCTGTCTCAGCCTTCCAAGTAGCTGGGATTACAGGCAGGTGCCACCACCCTGGCTAATTTTGTATTTTTAGTAGAGACAGGGTTTCTCCATGCTGGTCAGGCTGGTCTTGAACTCCCAACCTTAGGTGATCTGCCCACCTCAGTCTCCCAAAGTGCTGGGATTACAGGTGTGTGCCACCGCGCCCGGCCATTATTATGTTTTAATATAATAAACATTGAAGCCTAAGCATGAAGACAATTGGCACTATTGTGGAAGTCCATCCTCTGCATTTCTAATGGAATTATTTCTTCCTAGTTGGAAGTGTCATTCACTTAGTCATTTAATCGACAAACTTTTATCAGGTGCTTACTATCCCATAGGTGTTGAACTTACAAGATGAAAAAAATGACTAATTCACATGTACTATCCTCGGGGATTTTTCTCTAGTAGATAGTATGGCATCATTCAAGTACCCAGAAAACATAAGACAAGAATGTTTGTGATTTTCTTGAGGGTCTATGAGTATGGCTAAAACCAGTAGCTGGTGTAAGAAGTCCATGATCATGAATTATGACCTTTGGAGATTGCTAACTCCTGCTTTAAGTATTCAGCAAGGTGGCTCATGTGAGGAATATTGAAGCAGTTGGAAGTAGTACAAACATTATCAGCCGAGGAATAAGAGCACAGTGTTGGAGGCTTGCTCATTCAGTGACTGGGCCATTTGCTGCCAACAAAATGCAGCCCCCGGACTATAGAACAAGGCCTGGACCCCAAATCAGCAAAGACTTGGTTATAAACAGACACTGATGGTTCTCGGTTGGAGAAGGATTGCTAGTTAAATGTCTTGCCCCTCAGGAAAATTGATATCAACAGGAAGTAACTCTGTCAGAGGCAGCAATTTCAAACTCTGCAGGCAATGCTACATTTCTTTTTAAGTGTTATTTTTTAGAACATAATTCTGGAAAAATTATTGTTCCATTTTAGATATCACAACTTTGGTCTTCTTAATATATAAGCATTTCATATTTATCGTGTGAGAATCTTTCATTTTGTTAGTCTGTTCTTTGAGATAGTCTGATGTGCTTTTTGTTCATGGTGGTTTTGTGTTGTGCTCTTATAATTAGGATCACAAACAGTAGGTGCTGTGGAGCTTTGTGAACTGTCAAATTAGGTGTCTTGAGAAAATGGCAATTATTTTATTGAATACAAACAATTCAGCACTTAGAAGACTCTCTAATGGCATAGTTTCAGTTCATCTCTACACCCTCGACATAATTCACTTTATTCCCATTCCGGAAATATTACGTACTTAGTTGTGTTTAAAATAAATGTAATATTAGAAAACTAATTTCATATTGGAAAACTAATCATATTTCATATTGTAAAACTATTAAGATGTTCTATCTAAAAGTTAACAGCATGTTCTGTCATGTGGCAACCTAATTATTTTAACTTCCAAGGACAGTATAGTGGACACCTACTGATTTTCTGTTCAGACTTCTCCTTCATTCTTGGATATGGTAGAGGCTTCCATGGCTACAGTGATTGACCTAGGATGCAGTACCTGACCCAAGTTGTCCCCATTATGATGCCCAATGCTGCTGACTACTATTATTTGTCCAAAGATGGACAGCATATTCAATTTGGACCAATTACAATACTTCCTGGGAATTTTTAGAATTTAACATCGGGCAAAGAGCATTTCAGTTCTTTGGAAGTGAACATTAGCAATATTAATAAGACCATTAGTATTCTTATTTCTAAGCCAGTGGGAGAAACCAGATTAATTAGATAAAGAGGATGCCCACAGAAAACCAAGGGCAAGAACTGAAAGGACTGCATCCTGGCAAGTCCTTTGATTCAGTCACCTTGTGGCCCAGCTGCATTCTGACTTTGACAAAGTTAGGTTACATGTGCCAGTGAATCCTTCGCAGGAAACTGAGTTGACTAAGGTGGGTTTTATATTTGCAATTAAAATATATCTAAAACTAAGGCAAATATGATTTTTTTTCTCATATTTGTATTCTTTCACATTCTTCCCTACCCCATACCCCACACATTAACTCACATAATAGCAGCATGTATTTGGTCCTCTCTTTAGATGTGAAAATAAATGAATAGCATAATTCTGGGCTGATATTTTAGATTAGATTTTATTTTCTAGAAATAGGTTTGTTGGAAACACACTGACAATTATTTTTTCCTCATAGTTGTCCCAAATACTCTGTATGTTTTTTTCCTCAACACTTGGCACAAGTGTTTTCTATATAAAAACACACTTTAAATAATATCCTCTTTATATAGGGTAAAATGGTGCCAAATAAAGTATATATTTGTGATATGGGTAAATGAATTTAGATGTTCTAGATAATTCATGCAAAAAGACTTACGTTTTTTTCAACATTTGTATATTTAGGAAAATAAATTTGGATTGACTATCTATCTAAACATTCAAGGTTTCAGAGAACTTAATTACATTAAAACTCATGAATAAAATTTTGGTTAACCAAAAAAAGAAAAGAAAAGAAAAAAATGAGCTCACTATACAAGAGTAATTGTAGGTAGTACATATGTGCTATACTATTATTTAGAGCTAGATAGTCTCATGCATCACATAAGGTAGTTCTGGTCAACAATAAACCACTGATACGATGCTGATCCCACGAGACTATAATGGAGCTGAAAAATTCCTAACCCTTAGTGATCTTGTAGCAGTCATAAAGTCGTAGCACAAAGCATTACCTTTTCTATGTTTAGATACACAAATACCATGTTGTTACAATTGCCTACAGAATTCAGTACAGTAACAGGCTGCACAGGTTTGTAGTCTAGGAGCAATAGGCTCTACCATATAATCCACATGTGTAGTGGGCTATACCACCCTCTAGGTTTGTGTAAGTACACTCTGTGATGTTAGAAACAATGACAAAATTACCTGAAGTGCATTTCTCTGAATGTATCTCCATCATTAAGCAATGGGTGACTATGTATGATATTGCTTGTTTTGTTAATATGTACATAAACTAAAGAGGGAGAGTTTTTGATAAACCTAAACATTGCTTAAGCACTTCCATCAACAGTGTAAATGTCAATTAATTCTTGTGGAAGGATGCTTCAATTGCCCCTTACTAAAGGGTGATGATCCCCACATGAAATGACAAAGTAAAACTAATTTTTATCCTTCCTTATCTTTCTTGGTATCTCTCCTATAACAGTTTTATTTTTGCACTTTATACCATAGACATTTTTGGACATAATTTATTTTTCTAACTTGATTATCAGGACTTTAGGGAGGAATACATGTTAGCATTCCTACATACTAGGAAGTAAACTATGGTGGATACATATGATGCTCAGTAAATGAAAAATGTTGTTTTACTTACACTATAAATATAGCAAGTAAAGCATATTCATATTTAATGAGATAGTACACATGGTGAACAACGGTTAGACAAGACCTGCTTGGAACTGTGCCTATCACAGAATAGGGTTCAAAAATATTTGTTAATATAATTAAGTGTGTGTGGGAGGAGATTTGGAGAAGCCTGGGTATTGGGCTATGTCAACACAAAAATGTAACAGGAATAAAAATAGCAGTAACAATTTAAAAATTCTTTTCTATTTATTTTCCTAGTAGCTTTTTCTTTAGTGTGGCTAATTTTCTAAAGAAAAAAATAACTACATTGACTTTTATGTTCCCATGCGAATTATACCTTTTAGAGTAGTCTCCTAGGGAAACTTGTTAGATAAAATATTTTTGCAACTTCTTTTGGAATTAATACTTTCAGAATGTGTAGCACTTTAAAAAATAAAAGTCTTAATCTTCATCTTTTGAGAGTAGGACTGATTTCTTTTGGAAAATGTGAAAAGTCATTTTTAGATGAAGGCTGGCACAACTTTCAAGCTAGGTAATACAATGTGGGGTTAAAAAATAAGGTGTGGATAAATACAATTAGTTTCACTTTATTATATGGCTGGAAAATTGCTCAAAGCAAGTATAAATGGTAGTTCAAATGTGTCGTGATTAATGGCAGTCACAGGACTAAATGCTTACAATGTGTATACTTCAAGTATTTATTGGATTTTCACCTTGTGGTTTCCTTGTTTACGTATTTACCACACCAATTTTCAAACGGGATTTGAAGCAGTTAATTTAGGGTATATTCCTTTTTAAAAGTCAGAAGTGTCAGAGAAAATTAGTTATGGTCTGCTGACATTTAATTTCCATCTCTTGTGTTCTAACGAAAAGATCTCCTGTCACAAGAGTATATTTTACAATTAGTAGAATCAGAATTAGTCTCCTAAAATGCCTCCTCTGATGATAGCTTTTTCCCTCATAGACAGTCTCAGTTTGCTGACTCAGTCAAGTCAAAATTGCCCTCGAAGAAATGTTCTTGGAACTCCCTGAGGGAGGTCCATAATTTCCTATGGCGATTCGTGATGTAAAGGCAACTGCAAGCAGCTGGCCGTCCACCTGGAGATGTTGACTCGTTTTCTCAGGCTGATAGGATTAATGATATTTCCTGATTTTATTGTGAAGTACAAAAATACTGCTGCTGTGTCTACAAAATATGTTTTTCTGTTTTTTGAAAACTTCTTTGCCTTTTTGTTCAATAAATAAATGGCTAAACTGTTTCAAGTGTTAACAAGAATGTATAGATCGTGGGAAGACCGCACGTCTTTTAGAAAAGGAGATCGAGATTCTGAACTAATTTTATGTTGCAAGGATGAGAGGAGATACAAGTATTATCTATAACTTAAGAATACTTATTTTACAAGAGAGGCTTAGTTATCCTGTTTCCGTCTATCAAAGTGTGTCTGCTCATTCCGATACACCTCTGAGAATGGGGTTCAGGCATATTTTCGTTTCCAGAAATGAAGAGTTGGAAAAGATTTGTAGAAAACTTGAGATAAGCTAGTTTGATAAGAAACCAAACACACATGTAGTTTACTTCTGAAAAGGGAGTATTTCAAAGACAGAAATGAGTTGGAAAGATGTCAGTCTTGATGAAAGCTCTTATTCTCATATGTCAGAAGCTCATTCTTTTTCCAAGCTATTTCCTCTCTATTGTCAGCTCCATTTTTCTCTCCCTTCTGATTGTCTTCCTAGGGGTGACATGTGTTGTTTGTGCTTATAACTTTGATTTGGGACTTACCCTTCCAGTCTCTTCCAGCTCCAGTTTTCTTTAGTAACCAAATTGATTGTCTTGGAATCACTTAACTCACATTCCAGCGGAAAAAGTGTGGCTCCGTTAAGGCTTTTTTTGTTTTGTTTTGTTTTTGTTTTTTAATGGAGTCTTGCCCTGTGGCCCAGGGTGGAGTGCAATGGCATGATCTTGGCTCACTGCAACCTCAGCCTCCCGGGTTCAAAGGATTCTCCTGCCTCAGCCTTCTGAGTATCTGGGATTACAGGTACCTGCCCCTATGCCCAGCTAATTTTTGTATTTTTAGTAGAGACAGGGTTTCACCATGTTGGCCAGGCTGGTTTCGAACTCCTGATCTTGTGATCCACCCGCGTTGGCCTCCCAAAGTGCTGGGAGGCTCCGTTAAGGTTTTTAAGTCAGGCTGTGGATAGTGATCAGCCATGGCAGAAGGAAGTGGGCACAGGTGAGTCACGTAATAGAAAATATGTCTGCCTATAGTCAGCCTTATCTGCCGCTGTAGTGAGGATCATGTGATGGGCAGCTTCTCTCAGAAGGGATAATGGGCCACTAGGTAATAGAAACAAATGCAAAACAAAGTGCTAGTAATTTTTCAGCTATTGAGTCATATGAGATGCTGCCATTTAAAAATTGGGGTTCCAAAAATGTTCTAATTACAAAAAACCTAAATTACTTTTTAAGTAATGCTGAAAAGAAATTTGAAATGGGTAATGAAGTGAAATGGCAATACATCTAAAAGAAAATTTGGAAATGAAACAAAGTAATAAAATCTAATAAATAGCCAGGAACTAATCAAATAGGAATTTGTTGTTTTCATAAGTTTTAATAAGTAAATAAGTACATTTACATCTTAACAGGTAGAGAAATAGAAAGAAGTAAAATCTGAAAGTCATAAATATTTTTAAAAGAAAACAAAATGAATTCAACCAGTGGTTACAGCATAAAAATTAGCCTTCAAGTTTAAGCTAGAGCTTTTAAGTCAAACTTTAGGGTCATATTTGATTCCTCTTTAACTTTTCCAATTCCTCACTAATTTAATCCTAATTTCATTTGCCAATTTTTTGTGGTTTTCTTCTTCCCTCTCTTCCTTCCTTTCTTCTTCCCTCTCTTCCTTCCTTTCTTCTTCCTTCATTCTTCCCTTTCTTCCTCTCCCTCCCTTTCTATTGTTGCTCACCACTACTATGCGAATTCAGGGATCTATTAATGCATTTTTCTTCTAATGATCTCCTTGCCTCAAGTTTTCCCCTCTTTGAAAACTGCCTCCAGAGAAATACAACAAGGCATACATATCACTTATGAAAGGTGTCAGAATTAAAACTGAGTCACTTGTGTCAAACCCTAACAAAAATAAATAAAACCCCAGGAGGTTAGGAGTGGAGGGCCCTCATACACACGCCAATGATAAGACCTATTACAAAGACTCTCTAAAGGGCTGTTACACACATATGCCTTATAACAAAAACTTCTGGCAGTGATTTTTAAAAGTGCAGTTAGCTCAATGCGCAAGAACACTTGCCTGACACTGTCACCACTAATGAATGGCGTCAACTCCTGCGATCAGCCTCTATAACCAAGGTTGGCTTGTTTCCAAACAAAATATGTGTAATTTTCCCTTTTGCCTTTAAAAGCTTCCCTTTGCCTCAACTTCTTTTGCCATGTCTATGGTCCCCAAAGCTTGCATATCCTGAATATGCAAATCACCTGCACATTCCCAAATAAACTAAATATCTTTGCAGAATTTCTTTCTGTTATTTAGGTTGTCACACCATACCAAGCTTGCATTTAAAACTATTTCATGGCTTCAGATTTTCTAGAGCCTCATTATAACTCCAAAACATATGTTTAATACTTATTCTGAATCTGACCTTGACTGACATGGACAGTCTGATCTTCTGTTTCCACGTCACTTACATATCACATGTCGCCTGAAACATAGGACACAATTTCAAGACTCCATGCGTTTGCTCCTGTTATTCTCTCTGTTCTTCATATTTTTCAGTTGACTGAAATCCCAGTCTTCAAAGTCCAAGTCAAATTTACTTTTCTTTGTGTAATCTTCTACAAAGCTTTCCAACTCTTCTCTCCATGCCTTCTCCCAGACATAATTATTTTACTTCCTCTATTCCCATCATCTTTACACCTCCATTAAAACACTTGCTATACTCACTCTATTATACAGTTTGATGTATGCATGTAGGTTAGATTCTGAAATACCTAACAATAGTATCTCTGTGCATAGCCAACATCTTGCACATAGTAGGTATTCAATAAAATGTTGGGTAAGTATACTAACTTGATACAAACTACAGTCAGAATGATCAACTTATTGCCAATGTCTCAGTTATATCAATTATAAGATTTTGTTTAAAAAATAAGTAAGTTTCTACGAAAAATTAATTACTGCTCCAAAAGGAAATTCTTCAATATATGTTAAAGAATTATTAATATTATATTAGTCATTCAGGTTATATAATATTCTGATAGAGTCTACTGAAACTTTATGTGGCTGTTCATAGCTTACCTAATACACATTTCCTTTTATGTATCCTCATAGACAGTATGACCTTCAAAAAATATATTAAATATTTTATTCACATAAATATGCTATACAAAAAAGCTACCTAAAGATAGAACTAATACAGCTACTAGAGTAAAGAACATACATGCAATTTTGTGTGATTTTAATCTTTAGAGACAGGAGATGTTAATTTAATAAAAGTTCTTTGAAAAATTTTTAAACTAGAGCCATTAATGTAATTATTTTTCAAAGTGATAAACATTTTATTATGACCAGTGTGTTTAAATTAATTTTAACTTCACATTTATGTACACTGTGCACATTTATGAAGTTGGGCAACTATATCATGATTCATGTGATGAAATGGTTTTAACCACACATTAGGTACCTTATCCCAAGTCTCTTAAAATGATCGAATTTAAATATAAATGACTTTAATAAACTCAGTTAGATTAATAAACTTAAATCTAAATTTAAATGGAAACTTGTAAAACCTCAGAAGGACTTTACTTAGATTGTGCTGGAACATTTTCTCAAAGTGTGTAACTTATCTCGCATTTGTCAGAATCACCTTGGATACTGCTAAAATGTAGATTCCTGGGCTTCCACCTCAAGATACATATAATTAGACTCTGTTAAAGGTGTCATTCCTTTGAAACCATGTTTTTAGGAGGATCCATGCGGGCTTCTCTACATTACAGTTTAAGAATCACTGATGGTGACAAGATTACAACCCCAGACTTAACACAGTTTAATACATCCAAAGCATCTTTTAAACATCTCAGTGTAGTTCTTCACGTATGGATTATCCTTTCTTGGTGAAAATTACATTAATCAATAATCACTATTCAGGTAACTATTTGAATACATTTGCCTCTGTGCCAAGAAAAATAATTACTTCCAAAATAAAAAGGTAGCGAAATCTCCTCCTAACCCTACTAAGATAATCAGGATTCCCAGAATGGGATTGATTATAAGGCTCCATACAAACTCAGCATTGTCTTTTGTTTTTAAACCAGTTAGAGAAAATGCAGCTGTCTGACTTTGTGTGTGTGTTTATAAACAAAAAACTCACATCTTAGATTTGAGTAAAAGTTATCTTTATATGGTCTCTCTCTCTCTCTCTAATTATTTAGGTTTTAATTTCCTCAGCCAAGAAGATAAACCTCATTATATTATGATATTTGTCAATTTATGAGCAGATGTAATTTTATTTTTTGTGATCTTTAAAAATTTTTCTGTGCTGGATAAACTACAAATAAACACAAACTTTCAAGAAAGGAAAATGTCTAAGATTTGTAAATATTAACTTTGAAAATGTTTTCTTTTTAATATTGCTCATTCCTACTCTTCATCCAAAGTAGTTGTTATAATATTTTTAGAGACATACAAGTTAGAAAATTGAAGTGTTTTGTGAGTTAGCATTCTAGATTTTAGTCTCATTTTTACTAATATAGTTTTGATTTTTTGCTATGGCATTACTTGGTTTTGTACTATTTCACAAAATTGAAGATTATGTCATAAGAAATGTATAGTAGTTTATTTCTGTCTTTCATATTTGATAAAAGATTCAAGTAATTCAGTTCTACCAATAATCACAACATCTTTTCATTCATACTGCTTTTTTAGCTAGCTAATCTAGTGCTGTGACTCTCAATATTTTTGGTTTCATGACCCTTTTTTACAGTTAAGAAAATAAATATTAATAATTTTATAAATTAAAACTAAAAAAATATAAAATATTTACTAAATAATAAGCCCATTATACTTTAATGTATACATAATATATTGTTATGTAAAATAATAATTTATGGGTCAAAAATGTGTGAGAAGAGTGGTATTATTTTACATTTTCATAAATCCCTTAAATATCTGCCTTAATAGAAGACATTTGGATCCTCACATCTGCTTCTGCATTCACACTGTCATGATAGCACAACGCATAGCCTTTGGAAAAGTCCACATTACTCTTGTAGAGGATATGAGAGCAAAACAGCAAAAAAGTCTTATTATTACAAAAATAACTTTCACCACTGACACTCTACAAGGATCTG
>NW_012102687.1:2799675-2801624 GCF_000951045.1 Mandrillus leucophaeus | reverse complement strand
GAAAGTACTGAACTTTCATAAGAAAGCAGGGCCTGTGATATTTTAAAATGTGGTTCAAGTTCTATCAATCCTCCATCTCTAGTTCAGTGGTGTGGTAGCTTATGAAAACCCAATAGCCTTGCAGCCTAAAGTGAGGAATGATCTCTTTTACTGTTATGTTAAAATTTCCATCCCCGAAGCACAGTCAGTATGTACCAGCAACTTCTTGGAAAATCTCCATTCCCAGAGTATTGTGGCTATTTGATTTGACTTACAGCTTATAGCACAGAGCAAAAACACTATCCCTTGAGAATAGTAATCTGAAAATAACATCAGTTTGTTGGAAATATCCAAGCTGCCTAAGACTGTGATTTCAGTTGGAGAAACAAGAGCCTCATACAAAATTTAAAAGAAAGCCTTAAAGAATTGAATGACCATAGGGAAACTTGGAAAAAGTTCAATATAATAGTCCTGGGAACAGGATGGCTACACTCACATGAAGGGCTTTGCGCATGATCAAGAAAGACCTGGGAAGGGAAGAGGTCTCCTTTACTCAACCCTGTCTAAACTTGAGGCCCTGTGCAAATAGCAAGTAAAAAAATATGACTCTTTTGTAGGCTGCCTAAAATTTGAAGACATGCCTTCTCATACAGTTTCCCTTGGAAAGGGTTGGTAGACATTCAGACAAACTTAAGAAACTTTTTTGAGTGATCAATGGCTAACTACTAAATTATAATGACCTAGATATGAACCTGAGGAAACCAGGCTTAAAAATAAAACAAGAACTTAAAAAATGCTAGCAGGGAACTCAGTGGCCACATGCTGCAGGAAATACAGAATTGACAGAATTAGTTCAGGAAAATCATTAAAAAAATAAGCAGCAACAAGAAAAGCAATAGCAACTATAACAGCAACAACAACAAACCCTCAGGGTAGGGAAAAGATATGATAAAATTGTTACAATGTAATATCTAAAATATCCAATTATCAAAAATTATGAGATAGGAAAATATGCCATATACATAGGAAAAAAGGCAGCCAACAGAAATATCTCTGAGGATGCTCAGATATTGTACTTAGTAAATAAGGACTTTAAAGAAATTATTACAAATATGCTCAAAGAACTAAGAGATACCATGACTAAAGAATTAAAGTATTACAATAATGTTGCACCAAATACAGAATATCAATAGATAGAAATAATAAAAAATCCAATTATATTTGAAAATAAATTTTAAATTTTATTTGAAACTGTGGAGTTGAAGACATAATAATTCAAAAGGAAAATTCACCAGAAAATATTAGCAACAGATGTGAGGTGGCAGAAAACAACAATTATTTAACTTTAATATATGTCAGTAGAGATTTTCTAGTCTGAGGAACAGAAAAATATTAAGAAAGATTGTGAGCCCAAAAGTATCTGTGACAGGTATCAATACACTTAGAATGTTTATTTTGCCAGGGTTAAGCACATGTCCATGACACAGCCTCAGGAGGTCTTGATGACATGTGACCAAGATTGTGGGGTACAGCTTTTTTGTGTTTTTAGGGAGACATAATGCATCAATCAATACCAGTAAGATGTACATTGATTTAATCTGGAAAGGCAGGGCAACCTGAACGGAGGGCTTCCAGGTTATAGGCAGATTTAAAAATTTTCTGATTGACAGTTCGTTGAGAGTTAAGTAATTACCCAAAGACTTGAAATCAATAGAAAGGAATGTTGGGGTCATGATGATAAGGGGTTGTGGAGACCAAAGTTTTACTATGTAAATGAGGCCTCCAGGTTAGCAGACTTCAGAGAGAATATATCATAAATGTCTCTTATCGGACTTAAGGTCTGTGTTGATGTTATTGCTGGTAGACTTTTCCTGAATTCCAAAAGGTAAGAGGGTAAAATGAGACATACCCACTCCCCCATTCTGTCATGGCCTGAACTAATTTTTCAGGTTAATTTTGGAATGCTCTTG
>NW_012102687.1:2794213-2796450 GCF_000951045.1 Mandrillus leucophaeus | reverse complement strand
AAAAATATAAAATATTTACTAAATAATAAGCCCATTATACTTTAATGTATACATAATATATTGTTATGTAAAATAATAATTTATGGGTCAAAAATGTGTGAGAAGAGTGGTATTATTTTACATTTTCATAAATCCCTTAAATATCTGCCTTAATAGAAGACATTTGGATCCTCACATCTGCTTCTGCATTCACACTGTTATGATAGCACAACGCATAGCCTTTGGAAAAGTCCACATTACTCTTGTAGAGGATATGAGAGCAAAACAGCAAAAAAGTCTTATTATTACAAAAATAACTTTCACCACTGACACTCTACAAGGATCTGGGGACTACTGAGACTACACTTTAATAAATGCTGTTCTAGAAAAGCATACATTGGAGATTAACATCTCTCATCACCCTAGAATGTTAAGGTCTAAGTAAAAATCACTCCCATCTGTCCTGAACTCTTTTCGAATTTAACTGGTACCACAAAATATAACTCTTTCTATAGAACACATCTCTTGGGACCCTTTTAGATGTTTAGTTACTAATATTTCCAAAGGACTTCATGATTAAGACAAACCAAGTTGGACAACTTGATCTGGTAATATGTCTTTAGGTAAATATTTTAAATGTAGAGGCCCCCATATTTTGTTGAATTGCAAAATAAAGTCTTTGAACTAAACATTCTCATTTTTCCTCCAAAGGAATATCTTTTTGATAATGTTACTTTGATGCTCTAGGAGAAGTAACTGCTATTTAAGCAAATGCAACCATAAAGAACATTGATAAAACTATTGCATCTTGAGCAAGGAAAATTCATCACACTAAACTTGGTGTGTTAGTCCAATTCTCTTTTATCTTTTATTTTTATTGGATTGTGAAAGCCATATTTTTATAGAAGCACTGACAAAAAGGAATTTGTACAGAGAACAATCATGAGAGTAAAAGGCCTAGAAATATTTTTTGAGGATAACTTAATCCTATTCCTCCAACTATCAATCTGTCTATATTGATATAATTCATGCTTTTCTAAAAGTTAAAGCAGTAGAAAAACAAAAATTGAAAGCAAATGTATCCTCCTCCACTAGCTTGCCATTTTCTAGATGTAATTGCTACTTAGTTTCTTGTATATTCTTATGTAAATTATACATAGGGATGTCTGTACATATACACACATGTCCTCTCTCTCTCTCTTTCTCTGTCTACCAATCTATACATCTACCTACCTTCCTACCTAAATCTCTGTTTGTTGAGATTTTGTTTCCTTCACATAGAAGGAAAGAGACTGTGCTAGTTGCTGATGATACAATTGTGATCAAACAAACTGAACTTTTATTCTTATAGTGGTAAATTTTACAGGCAACTGGAGGTACTTAGACTAGAGAATATATAGTTGCATAAGGAAGAGAGGACTTCTGGAATGATGCTGTGAATAATTTGATGAGCTTCTTCTCCCATAAAAACAACGCAAAAAAATGATAAAACCACTAAAATCCACCACTTCACAACTTTGAAAATTAACCAAAACCATTAAACAAACAAGATCATTTATCTGTGAGAAAGTACTGAACTTTCATAAGAAAGCAGGGCCTGTGATATTTTAAAATGTGGTTCAAGTTCTATCAATCCTCCATCTCTAGTTCAGTGGTGTGGTAGCTTATGAAAACCCAATAGCCTTGCAGCCTAAAGTGAGGAATGATCTCTTTTACTGTTATGTTAAAATTTCCATCCCCGAAGCACAGTCAGTATGTACCAGCAACTTCTTGGAAAATCTCCATTCCCAGAGTATTGTGGCTATTTGATTTGACTTACAGCTTATAGCACAGAGCAAAAACACTATCCCTTGAGAATAGTAATCTGAAAATAACATCAGTTTGTTGGAAATATCCAAGCTGCCTAAGACTGTGATTTCAGTTGGAGAAACAAGAGCCTCATACAAAATTTAAAAGAAAGCCTTAAAGAATTGAATGACCATAGGGAAACTTGGAAAAAGTTCAATATAATAGTCCTGGGAACAGGATGGCTACACTCACATGAAGGGCTTTGCGCATGATCAAGAAAGACCTGGGAAGGGAAGAGGTCTCCTTTACTCAACCCTGTCTAAACTTGAGGCCCTGTGCAAATAGCAAGTAAAAAAATATGACTCTTTTGTAGGCTGCCTAAAATTTGAAGACATGCCTTCTCATACAGTTTCCCTTGGAAAGGGTTGGTAGACATTCAGACAAACTTAAGAAACTTTTTTGAGTGATCA
>NW_012102687.1:2790007-2792473 GCF_000951045.1 Mandrillus leucophaeus | reverse complement strand
CAGAAGACGCAGTGATGACATCTCCAAAGTGTTGAAGGAAATAAACAAAAACCCTGCAACTAAGATTTGTATATTCAGCAAAACTTTCCTATGAGAAGAAATAAAAGTATTTTTCAGATAAAACAAGATCTGGTAGAACTCACTGCTAGCAGACATGCCCTACAGCAAATGCTAAAAAGAGTTCTTGAGGCTGAAATAAAAGGACATTAAATGGTAACTTGAATCCACATGAAGAAATAAAGGGAACTAATAAAGGTAACTACATAGGTAAATATAAAAAGTAATATTAACTTTTTTTGTAACTCTTTTCTTCCCCTACATGATTTAAAAGGCAATTTATAAGGCAATAATTATAAAACTGTGTTTATATGCTTATAATTTAGAAACATATAATAGCACAAAGGGTGGAGGAGGGAACAGAAGTATATTGGAGAAAAGTTTTTGTATAATATCAAAATTAAGTTAGTATTAATTGAAATATATTATTTTCTATTAAGACAATAATTGTGATCCTCAGGCATCCAGTAATAAACTAAGAGAGGCAGTGATGCATTTGAAGTCAGCCACGTTTTGAAAAATTGCCGTATATGAGACATTATGCTTTAGATCAGCAGTTTCCAACCTTTTTGCCACTAGGAACCAGTTTCACGGAAGACATTGTTTCCATAGATGGGGATGGGAGGGCATGGTTTCAAGACAAAACTGTTCCACCTCAGATCATCAGGCATTAGATTCTCATAAGAAGTATACAACCTCACATGCACAGTTCACAGTAGGGTTCACACTCCTATGAGAATCTAATGCTGCAGCTGATCTGATAGAGGTAAAGCTAGGGCAGTTATGCTCTCTTGGGTGCCGCTCACCTCCTGCTGTACAACCCAGTTCCTAACAGGCTATGAACCAGTACTGGTCCACAGCCCAGCAGTTGGGGATCCCTGCTGTAGATCACAGAAAAAAAGACTAGATGCTTGAAGTTAGAGGTGTGGCGTCCATAGGCTCTTGACCCCCTAAAGGTTCACTAAAAGTCAGTGAAATGAGGGATATTGTTTAATAAGAGAAAAGGGATACTAATTTATTTAACATGTATACATGTGAGCTTTCAGAATGAAGACCCTACTTCCCAATACGATGTAGAAACTTGCATACCATCTTGAGGCCCCAGTGAAGAATGCAGACTCAGCATGGCCAAAGCAAGTAAATCACGTTAGTGACAAGAAAGGAAGAAACTTGGTCAGTAAAGATGCGCTTATCATGTAGAGAAAGCCTCCCTCAGAGAGAATAGATACAAAAGGTTGCTTTCTAGACTTCAAAAGGTATCAGACTCAATCTTTTCTGGATCCAGGTGAAAGGTATAGAAAGGAGAGGAAGGCTGCATTAATGGAGATTCTCTACATATGGCAGATTTTCCCCACTTAAGACAGCTTTGCAAGACCGCTTCTGTCAGGGTGGCCAAATGACAGTCACTTCACAATATGTCAAATAAATACATTTTGCGATAAAATATTTTAATTTTCTTCACAGGAAAGCAGTTTTAACTCCATTACAAAAAGAGGTTTTTAATAATTAGAATTGTCTGCCAATGAAATGTGCTGACAAGAAAAAGATGGATAGGTTGAATGATTTAGTATTGTTTAGATTTGGAAATGGAACTTCTAATGCCAATTTCTGGTTCTTAAGATCTAAGAAAAATTAAAAAAGAATAAATGTCAGTAGAATCTCATTAAGACAGGTCTGACATTTTAAATAAAATAGGAGAAAAATCCATGAATATTAAATCCCTGTTTACTTATCTTTCTGTAATATTTGTGATATGAATTTCTTCTAGGCATCCCGTCTTTCACACATAATTTAATAGTTGCATTGCCCTACTTCCTCTAACCATGTTATCAGGAATAGTTGATTTAAGACATATGTATTATTTTAGGCTTCCCTTTAGCACTGTGCTAGGCAATCTCTAGCTTTACCTTATCTTGACTCCTTTGTTTCCTGGATTTAAGGCATTTTTCTGTCTTATTTTATTCCAGTTTAATGGAACGTTTTCTCCTAGAGCTTCCCGAGAAAGGCTGCATGCAAGGAATTTTTGTTGTTGAGATTTTTTCATGTCTGCCAACGCTTTTATTCTGCTTTCACCTTAAATTGATAATGTGACTTAGTATAAAATTCTAATTTGAGAAATTTTTTCTTAGAGTTTGAATGCACCACTCCATTCTTTCCTAGTTTTTATTGCTGTTCTTAACAAATTTAATGCTATTATTAATTTTAGTCTTGTTCTGAAACTGAAATTTTCCTGTGGAGATTTTCAAGAACTTCTTTTTGCCCTAATATTTAAAAAATTTGCAAAGGTACTTATTAGTTTGGTTTTATATTTATCTATTTGCAGGGCCATAAGTGGGCCCTTTCTATCTACATATTCAAGTAGTCCTGAAAATGTTTCTTGCATTATTTTATTATTAACTTTCTTCCATT
>NW_012102687.1:2788070-2788907 GCF_000951045.1 Mandrillus leucophaeus | reverse complement strand
GCTTAATTTTCTGAAATTTTTTTTAGTTTTTAAAAATTATTTTCCTTTTTGGCTATTACATATTTAATAGCTGGCACTATTTTCTTGTACTTTGAATGCTCTTTTTTTTTTTTTTTTAAACACATCCTTTTCTTATTTAGTAGCTGCAATAACTTTTCTCATCTCCTGAAGATATTAACTATATATGGTTTTCTAAAAGAATTTTTTCTCTTCTCTTTTCATTTATGCTTCTCCAATTATTTCTTTTATTTTTTAATATACTCTATATTTTATGTGATAGGTTTTTTATTTTTTTCCAAATATTGGGTAATTTTTTATTTTTGGTTTATATTTAAGAGTGGAACAGTAAAAAGCTTGTTTGGAAGACCTGTATGCATGCTGACTGGGTATCCTTGAAAGGTAATCAGGCTGGATGGTTCTTTGGCTATCCCTCAACATTTCATTATGTTTAGATTCTGCTATCTTTGTTGTAGGAAAATCCAAGTTCTTATCACATGACCAGGAAAGATTAGGCACGCAGACACTTTGAAGGCTGAGGGGTTATTTTTGTTGTAGGAAAATTTGGGTTCTTGTCACATGACAAGGAAAGATTAGGCACACAACTACTTTGAAGGGTGAGGGGTTATGGAATTTATTGGGTGAAAAGGAAAACAACATAACAAAGTGAGAGAGGTTCCTGTTAACAGGCTCCCATCCACAAATTGAATCCTAGGTTACCAGCCCGGAGCAGGAGAGGCCAGACTCCTTTTCTTGCAAATGGCTGCAAACTTCCTGTGGCTCCACCCTGTACTCCCAGTGGGCAGGCCAGTTGGGGGTTCTCCAGGGAGCCCTTTTCAC
>NW_012102687.1:2778853-2782180 GCF_000951045.1 Mandrillus leucophaeus | reverse complement strand
ATGTACCCTAGAACTTAAAGTATAATAAAGAAAAAAAAATGTTGATGTCTAACTCACTGTGGAGGGTGGTACAAGATTGGTGGTCTGAGTTCTTGGTATCTAGTGTGATAATATGGGGACCAGCGCAGAACCTCAGAGTTGGTATGAAAATTATTTTTAAGTGAAGATATTTGAGATTCAACAGATGCATAATAAAATCTATTTGGAACTTCCCTTATCTGACGAAAAACAGCAGATTCTGAGAAATCAAGCTTCCATAAATGCCCTATCCAGGAGAACGTTACGACCATGATGAAGATAGAGAAACCGCTGCAGTCATATAAACAAATATAATAAAAACTTCTTGTCTTCATTTGCTGTCATAAAAACCTATATATCTTTCCTAAATAAATCTATTTGTTATTTTCAAAAAAGTCTATAAGCCTCTAATTTTAACTATTTCCTGAACTCGCTACTTTTTTTGTGGGCTTCCATATACATATGAATTAACCTCTTCCCCTCTTATTAATTTGTCTTTTGTCAGTTTAATTCACTTGCCACCACATGCAGAATTTAACAAAGAAGAGGAATTATTTTTTTCTCCCCAACAATAATAAAGTTGGAGCTGTCTACATTTCCTTGGTAATCTTTCATTTAATCCTTTTGTCTTCAGTGCTGTGTTCTTGCTCGGCTATGTCTAATAATTGCCAATGTTGAGATCCTCTATTAAAACCGTTTTAGAAAATAACTTTTCAGGCTTCTTCCTCCGTAGGGAATGGAGGAATTTCTTCAGATGCATAAAGTAAGAAGACTACCTAGGGGTCTAAAAGCTTCTGGAGTCTTAATCCTTTCTCTTATTTTTAGTTGTTCTACTTCAGAGGTACTAATCCTGTTCAAAGTTCCATGGTACTAATGGGTTGCTTTTCAGCTTTCAACACTGTCGTCTTACAAGTTAGCCACTGCCCCTAGCTGCTTTCCAGCCATCAAAGTTGTATCCTGGGGACACATGAAAGTGCCTGGCCTTCATCCTTTGTGAAGTGGTGGTAGCTGGTACGGGACTGCTCAGGGATCAGAAGCCTTGAGATTCCATGTAAGTCTCAGTGGTGCCCCTGCACACTCTGTAGCTGGAGGCTCTCTCTCTAGAGGTCCAGGGGGCGGGGGGGCCAAGGAGGCTTTCCTATGTCTAGGATTGTAAAGGTCCATGATGGAGGCGTGGACCTCCAGAAATCTCTCACTCATTCACCTTTTCCCTGCATTAGGATGCCTCTCCCGGCTTCACACAGGTCCCAGCTTGGTGACTGCCTGGCTTCTCTCTTCTCTGCTTTCCATGGGTCCTGTCACTTCTCTGATGACTCTCAGTGTGCTCTCTTAGATGATTTGCTGGAAGTGTTATAGTGACTTGCTATGTTGACTCCTCTACATGAGACAGCCGTGCACGAGCTACCTCTAGCCAGCCATCTTGAATTGGAACCTCTCACTTAATTTTTATACAATTTTTCTAGGCATATGCTACTATAATCTCCACTTTTTAAAAATGAAGAAATTTAGGCCATATGAATGTATCTGAGTCATCTGAGATCACAAACAGTGAGTAAGTGGTAGAGCTTGGATTTAAACCTCAGCAGATCAGCTACAAAATCATTGCTCTCTATCAAAATCCTTGCTCTCTATCAAATTTTACTGTTTAACAGGGCTACAAGAAGACGTACATAAGGTACGGTCAGCTGGGATAATGTTACCTGCTGTAGCAAACAAACAAAATATGTATAATGGCTTAAAAATGATATAATGGTTATTTCTTGCTTATATAAAGTCTGTAACAAGTGCAGCTGAATTATAGGCATCTCTTTTCCAAACAGTGATTGTGTCAGGCTTATTCTGTTTTATTCTTCGGCTATCTTTACACTGTGGCTTTTAAGGTTTCTATGCTTACTATAGCAAGCTGGAGGAATGAGTTAAAGACAGTGGAGAAGGCATAACTACTTTTAAACTAACTCTTTAAACATCTTAACCAAAGCATGGCACATCTCTCTTCTGTTCACATTCTGTTGTATAGGCATTTTCACATGGCCAAACTCAATCTCTGTGGATGCTGAGAAATGCAGTCTTACTCTGTGGTAGGAAGAATAAATGTGTTTGCTGAACTGTTTAACAAACTTGGTTACCATTTGCCCTTCAGTATCCGTATCTCTCTTTCTCCACACACAGTTAGAAAATGGCAGGACCATTTTAAATCCATGTCTGTGAACCCAGTGTCCATGCCAATTAACTACTGATATCAAACTATTTTTTCTGGTATGCAAAAGTTAAATTGACTTTTACTGTCAGAATACATTTTCTTGAACTCTCTAAACCTTACCCTTGTATATATTTTCTAAAATATATTCTGTATGTTTGTATATAAGGATTCAATGCCATCGAGAGGCAATACTGAGCACTCTGGAGTTAGACCCTCTGGGTTTAAATCTTGGCGTTGTTACAATCTGTGTGGGAGGGGCAAAGACCTTGCCTCTAGTGCATCTATGAAAAAGGAATTACAGTGCCTACCTCGCAGTGTTGTGAGTGAAAATGAGAACATAGTCAAATGCACTCTGCTTGGCATATAAAAAGCTCTCAATAAATGTTAATGACTACTACCCACTTTTAATAATTACTAATAATTTGCTTGGTATTTTAATATCAAGTTTTTTGGCCATAAGCAAAAGAATAATTTATGGTCTTGGTTGTAGTTTATTCTTTCTATCTGAATTGGTATTTTAGTATCAAGATTTTTTTGCCATAAGCAAAAGAATAATTTATACACTTGCTTGTAATTCATTCTTTGTATCTGAAGGCAAGATTGCTTGGTTCATCAGGATCACACTCATGGCCATTCAGTGAATTGTTGTCCTTATTTTGAAAAGAAAAGGGAAATTAAGGAAATGATGTTTTTTTGTTGTTGTTGAGACAGAGTCTTGCTCTGTCTCCCAGGCTGGAGTGCAATGGCGTGATCTAGGCTCACTGCAACCTCTGCCTCCGGGGTTCAAGTGATTCTCCTGTGTCAGCCTCCTGAGTAGCTGGGACCACAGGTGTACCCACCACGACTGGCTAACTTTTGTATTTTTAGTAGGGATGAAGTTTCACCATGTTGGCCAGGCTGGTCTCGAATTCCTGACCTCAAGTGATCTACCTGCCTTGGCCTCCCAAAGTGCTGGGATTACAGGAGTGAGCCACTGTGCCCAGCCGAAGGAAATGCAATATTAAAACACCAAGGTTCTTGTCTACTAGAACTTTGAAAATTCTATACGTACATACGTAAAAAATCCGCATGTATTAACATTTTTTACATGTATGTTGACAAAACACAAA
>NW_012102687.1:2771144-2778803 GCF_000951045.1 Mandrillus leucophaeus | reverse complement strand
CTCTCTTCTGTTCACATTCTGTTGTATAGGCATTTTCACATGGCCAAACTCAATCTCTGTGGATGCTGAGAAATGCAGTCTTACTCTGTGGTAGGAAGAATAAATGTGTTTGCTGAACTGTTTAACAAACTTGGTTACCATTTGCCCTTCAGTATCCGTATCTCTCTTTCTCCACACACAGTTAGAAAATGGCAGGACCATTTTAAATCCATGTCTGTGAACCCAGTGTCCATGCCAATTAACTACTGATATCAAACTATTTTTTCTGGTATGCAAAAGTTAAATTGACTTTTACTGTCAGAATACATTTTCTTAAACTCTCTAAACCTTACCCTTGTATATATTTTCTAAAATATATTCTGTATGTTTGTATATAAGGATTCAATGCCATCGAGAGGCAATACTGAGCACTCTGGAGTTAGACCCTCTGGGTTTAAATCTTGGCGTTGTTACAATCTGTGTGGGAGGGGCAAAGACCTTGCCTCTAGTGCATCTATGAAAAAGGAATTACAGTGCCTACCTCGCAGTGTTGTGAGTGAAAATGAGAACATAGTCAAATGCACTCTGCTTGGCATATAAAAAGCTCTCAATAAATGTTAATGACTACTACCCACTTTTAATAATTACTAATAATTTGCTTGGTATTTTAATATCAAGTTTTTTGGCCATAAGCAAAAGAATAATTTATGGTCTTGGTTGTAGTTTATTCTTTCTATCTGAATTGGTATTTTAGTATCAAGATTTTTTTGCCATAAGCAAAAGAATAATTTATACACTTGCTTGTAATTCATTCTTTGTATCTGAAGGCAAGATTGCTTGGTTCATCAGGATCACACTCATGGCCATTCAGTGAATTGTTGTCCTTATTTTGAAAAGAAAAGGGAAATTAAGGAAATGATGTTTTTTTGTTGTTGTTGAGACAGAGTCTTGCTCTGTCTCCCAGGCTGGAGTGCAATGGCGTGATCTAGGCTCACTGCAACCTCTGCCTCCGGGGTTCAAGTGATTCTCCTGTGTCAGCCTCCTGAGTAGCTGGGACCACAGGTGTACCCACCACGACTGGCTAACTTTTGTATTTTTAGTAGGGATGAAGTTTCACCATGTTGGCCAGGCTGGTCTCGAATTCCTGACCTCAAGTGATCTACCTGCCTTGGCCTCCCAAAGTGCTGGGATTACAGGAGTGAGCCACTGTGCCCAGCCGAAGGAAATGCAATATTAAAACACCAAGGTTCTTGTCTACTAGAACTTTGAAAATTCTATACGTACATACGTAAAAAATCCGCATGTATTAACATTTTTTACATGTATGTTGACAAAACACAAAGTTTATTTAACATTATTATATTGCTATCTAGTCAAAGTCCTCAATGGTTATTGAAATATGACAGTTTTTATTTTAGATTCTACGGATTTTAGGTATATTCATGAGCTTTTAAGAAGAGACTACAATGCCAATAACATGGGCATAAGTAAATGCCTCTCTGTCTCTCTGCGCACGTGTGTGTGTGCATGTGTGTGCGTGTGTGTGTGTGTGTGTAGTGTTTATGTGTAAAAATAGGGGTAGAGGATTGTGAGAGTTCTATCACAATGTTTTCTTTTATTATTTTATTTTCTTACATAAAAAACAGTGTTATCTGGCTTAGGAGAAATAAAGGACTGGACAAGAGGGCTTAATGATGCAATATTTGTTACAGATTTCTTACATAAATTATGTACTTCCATTTGCTCTTATGCTCCAGGAGAAAAACAATTGCTTGCAAATTTCTACTTAGCCTTCTTTTCCATGAACTCTTTTTACTGGGAGGGGATAGACTACAAAACTTTAGATAATATGCTCTGTCCCGGGAGAGATTCTTAGTGAAGGCACCAAGATTATATTCTTTCTATGTACAGTCAATCCTTGAACAACATGGGGGTTAGAGGCACAGACCTGAGCAGACAAAGATCTGCAGATAATTTGATTCCCCTGAAACTTAACTACTACTAGTAGCCTACTATTGACCAGAAGCCTTACTAATAACATACAAAATTAACACAAATTTTGTATGTTGTATGTATTATATACTGTATCTTACCATAAAGTAAGCTAGAGAAAAGAAAGTTATTAAGAAAATCATAGGAAGAGAACATACATTTGCTATTCATTAAATGGAAGTGGATATCATAAAGGTTTTTCTCCTTTATGGGTTCAGTAGGCTGAGCAGGAGGAAGAGGAGGAGGAGTAGGGGTTGTTCTTGCTGTCTCAGGAGTGGCAGTGGCACAAGAGGTTGAGGAGGTAGAATGAGAGACACACGTACGGTAACTTTTCAGAAATACATTCTAATTTCTTTCTGGCTCTTTTGCTTCATTTCTCCAAAAATGTCTCTATATGGTACCAATCCTTCTTCCACCGTTTGTTTTAGCTTCAGTGCCTGTATAATAGAAGGATCCAAGTCATAAAAGAAGTTAAAAGCAGTTTTGAATTATTAAAATCCTTCAGTCAGATTGTCTAATGTCAATTTGTTTTCTGGCACTGCTTCTTCTACGTCTTCTTCCTCATTGTCTGGTACTAGTTCAAAAACATTCATTTCCATGATGTGCTTTTCTGTTAATTTCTCTGGCGTGGTGTCCATTAACACTTGAATTTCTCTAAGAGCCACATGTTTAAAATCTTTGCCCCCAGCCTTTTGCCATATCCACCATCTCTTTCATGATTTCCTCTTTGGCTCTGTCATAACTCCTGTGAAGTCGTTCCTAACATCTGGACACACTTTGATCCAGCGGAAATGTATTGTTTGGGGCTTGAAGGCCTTCAGAACTTTTTCCATAACAAGGATGGTATAGTCAATGGTGTAATCCTTCTTGACTCATGATGTTTCTTCTGTCGGAGGTCTCTTTCACAGAGTTCACAATCCTTTCCATAGAGTTCATGTATAACGAGCCTTAAAGGTCCTTATGACCCACTGATCTAAAGGATGGATTAGAGATGTTCTGTTTGGAGATAAACAGACCACCAAATTTTGGGGATTACAATTCGAGATGAGATTTCAGTGTTAAACACATGAAGTTCTGGGTGGCCAGGAGCATTGCACAATATCAGAAAAACCTTAAAAAGCAGTCTCTTACTGGAAAGACACTTCCCTATTCCAAGGACAAAACACTGATGGAACCCACCTATAAAAAAAGGGTTCTCATTGTCCAGGCCTTCCAGTTGCACAATCAAAAGGTTAGCAAAAGACTGGTATAATATTTTCCCTTTAAGGCTAGGGGATTAGCAGCTTTATGGATAAAATAAGTCTTTATCATTAACTCAACTACTGCATTTCCATAAAACAGGAGAGTTAACCTATCCCTTCCTGCCTTCAGTCCTGGCACTCTCTTCTCGTCCTTACTAGTAAATGTCCTTTGTGGATTTCTGGATTTCTTTTTTTTTTTTGTTTAGAATGGAAATTGCTGGCATTCAATTCTTCAGTTTTAGAATCTTCCTTTTCTTTTTTCTTTATGTTGTCATATAATGACTGCTTCTTCTTGAATCATATTAGAGTCTATAAGTATGCCACTCTTATGGCAATCCTTCACCCAGATAAAAGCTACATTGTTAATACAAATTAAAAAGGTATTTCACAAAAATGCAAGGTTTTTGCACTTGTTGGCATAACTGCAGCAAGAGCTTCATGGATTTTTTTTTTTTAATCCTTACAACAGTCCTTATGCTGGATTTGTTTACCTTAAACGGCAGGAAACCATAGGGGCAGACCTCAATTTACAGTACATATCAAGCAATTCAACTTAGTCTTGTAAAGTCATGACTTTGTTTTCTGCTGTTTCAGAGAGCACTTCCAGCATCTCTAGTGGCGCTTTGTATGGGTCCTATGGTGTTATTAGATGCATACAGTATTTCACTAAACACCATGAAAAATACACAAGAACTGCAACAGACCATCTTTTACTTATTTTTTATGTATTTTTATTTTATTGTATTTTAAGAAACATCTGTAGAGACAAGATCTTGCTATGTTATCCAAGCAGGTCTTGAACTCCTGGCCTCAATTAATTCTCCCACCTTGGCCTCCCAAAATGTTGGGATTACACGAGTGAGCCACGATCCTTAGCCAGAGACCTTTTTTTTTCCCTCAGATAATGTACTGGAGAGAATTGCTCAAACAGAGATGATTAGTGTCATATGGCATTTTAAGTGGACATTTGCAACACTTGAGCTCACCACAACAGCAACAGGGGTGGCTACAAAATTATTATAGTAGTATAGTACGTACTACAGTTAATTTTATGCAATTAGAATTTAATACTTCTGTTTTGTGTTTGTTTACATTTCTTATGACTATAAATGGCATCATATACAGTCAGTGTTTGTGTAAGTTTTGATAAATTTTTACTTTTTATAATGGATTTTTGTATACTTTGTGATAGGAAATGATAAAATAAACTAGTATTCACATTTATGTTATATATTCATGACATATCTAATTTAAGAAATGCGGGGTTTTTTGTTTTTTGTTTTTTTTTAGAAATGCGGGTTTTAAAAAAATATTTCTAGGCTACATGTTTTTTCTGCAAGTTTTTCTAAATTGTCCCAATTCTCCAAACATTTTTCCAATATATTTATTTTAAAATCACTTTGTATGGGTTGACCGTGCAGTTCAAACCTGTGTTGTTCAAGGGTCAGTAGTGGTTTCATTCCTTAAAGTTCAGAGGAGCTAAGAGCTTCCGCCTGTATCATAAATTCACTATTCAGGGGACTAACTAGAACACTGAATAAGGATGTCCCATTGACAGCTGATATTATAGTTTATACAGATGTAAATAAGAAGTGTATGCTGAGTAAGTTGAACATAGATGCTCTGAAAAAATCTTTTCTTGTTCATAGAAAATCAAAGTAAAAATCAGAGGTGTATACTACTCAATGATAATTTCTCATTGTTTATTTAAAACATTAATTCTGTACTTGAAAGGTTTTAAGTAGCAAGTAGCCTTTTAATTTTTGATGTGCCCTTTCCCTTACTCCTCCACTCACCATTAATAACTATTTTCTAGATACTTCCTTCAGAAATGTTTTGCATATCTTTCCTGTCCTTTTCATTCTCATTTTTACTACTTTTGGTAGTATGACGTAGTGGTAAAGAAACCAAGTCTTGAGTTAGATAGGCATTCAAATCCTAGTTTAGCTGAATACCAACTGTTTGTCTCAAGGGGATTATTTAGCATTTCTGAATTTCAAGTCCCTTTGCTGCATATACAGTTGTTAGGATAAAATGGTCTAAAGTGTGCAAAATAATAACCAGTGTCAAACTTTGGGCTTTTCTGTTCCTCTATTAAATTTAAAGCGATAACCAAAAGCTGCTCTTCCCACCTGCTCATTTTGTAAATCATTTCTGTCTGATCAAGGCACTCTCATGAATGAGAGCTGCACTGCTTAGGGAATAAAGTAAAAACTTACTAGCTCAGAATTAAAAGAAATATCTTGTCTGAATAAAAATGATATTTTATCCTTATTTCCAAACTGTACCTTATGTTCAGTAAAATTAAATATTTCTCTTTTGCCTTTGCTTTTGGTGTGCTCTCTTCTTGAATGCTCAACTCCCACTCCACTTGAAGATGTACTACACACCCTTAATACCCAGCGTGGGCTCCATGTTATTCAAAAATATGTTTTCTCCTAATTGAACCTATGATCTTCTTTGTATCTTACAAACTTGCATATGGCTTGTGTTTAACTGTTTATGTGCTTTCTTTATGTAATTAATTTTAGCATTTCAATACATGGTATACTAGGTTGTTCTTGCATTGGTATAAAGAAATCCCTGAGACAGCAATTTATAAAGAAGAGAGGTTTAATTGGCTTACAGTTCTGCAGGCATCTTTTCACTTCTGGTGAAGGCTTAGAGAGGTTTTTATTATGGTGGAAGACAAAGGGTAAATAGACATGTCACATGGTGAAAGCAGGAGCAAATAACAGAGGGGGGAGATGCCACACATTTTTAATGACCAGATCTCATAAAACTCACATAATATCATGAGGACAGCACTAAGTCATTCATGAGGAATCTGCATCCATGACCCAATCACCTCCCACCAGGACTCACCTTCCACATTGGGGATTACATTTCAACATGAGATTTGGGCAGGACAAATACCCAACTATAACATTCCATCCCTGCCCTTGCCTTCAAATCTCATGTCCTTCTCATGTTGCAAAATACAATCATGCCTTCTCAGTAGTTCCCCAAAGTCTTAACTTATTCCAGCATTAAATCAAAAGTCCCAGGTTTAACTTCAAAGTCTCATTTTAGACTCATCTTCTTCTAACTATAAGCCTGTAAAATCAAAATGAGTTATTTCTTTCCAAGATACAATGGGAGTGCAGGCATTGGGTAAACATTCATGTTCCAGAAGGAAGAAATCAGCCAAAAGAAAGGAGTTACAGGTCTCACACAAGTCTAAAACCCAGTAGGGCAATACTTAAATCTTAAAGCTCCAAAATAATCTTCTTTTGACTCTGTGTCTCACATCCAGGGCACACTGGTGCAAGGGGTGGACTCCCAAGACCTTGGGAAGCTCCACCCCTGTGGCTTTCCAGGATTCACCTGCATGACCATTCTCACAAGTTGTTGAGTGCCTGCCACTTTTCCAGGTGCAGAGAGCAAGCTGCTGGTGGATCTACCATTCTAGAATCTGAAAGACTTGGATAATGCAAGCCATAAGCCTTGATGGCTTCCACGTGATATTAAGCCTGCACATATACAGAATGTAAATGTGGTAGATTCTTGGCAACCTCCACTTAGATTTCAGAGGATATATGGAAAAGCCTAGGTGTCCGGGTAGAAGCCTGCTACAGAGGTGGAGCCCTCACAGAGAACCTCTGTTAGGGTAACTTAGAGGGGAAATGTGGGATTGGAGGCCCCATGCAGAGTCCCCACAGGGACTGGCTTCCTTTTAATTATTTAGTTAGTTTCGGAGCTAGGCACATGTCTTCCTCCTGGAGCTTCATTTCCAAGTTGTCATTCAGCTTCTACTGGACCATTCGCACTTTGGAATAAATCATGGTAAAATAAAGCAATTCTACTAACAAGCCAATATACAATTATTAGATAATTTTTGTTTTGCTGAAATCTTTTAAATTTCATTTGATCTCCATTCATTTAATGTCTATCTTGTGCACACACGGTTTTACATAAAATGTTCCAATTAGAGTGGTCAGGTGATTTACTTATCTGAGACTTCAATTTCCATTTGCAATATTGATGTGCCATTTGTAGGTTTATAGAGAATTTTATTGACAAGAGTGGTAGCATACTGAAATTTGGGTAATTGTGTTTCATTTAAGTCAATGTACCATGGTTTGATCAGAACTGTTCTATCTCTTGATAATTGTTATTCATGCTTTGAATATAAATAAAAATTGTTTTTAATGCTTTCTTTCCATGTCACATTTCAGTCTTAGCTTAAGTCATTAAAAATGCTATCCCTTTAGATCTATACTCATTTATGGCACTATCTTTGTTTCTGTTTTCCTTTTCCCATCTTTTGTTTATGATCCTTTATTTCTGATTTCTTCCTTGTATGACCATATTATTTATGTACTTCCCATCTTCATCTGAATCACTAGCAAATAACTAACAAATCTTGAAAAAATTTCTCTCTGGGCATTTTAAAATGGTCTGCCTG
>NW_012102687.1:2768836-2771094 GCF_000951045.1 Mandrillus leucophaeus | reverse complement strand
GGGGAGATGCCACACATTTTTAATGACCAGATCTCATAAAACTCACATAATATCATGAGGACAGCACTAAGTCATTCATGAGGAATCTGCATCCATGACCCAATCACCTCCCACCAGGACTCACCTTCCACATTGGGGATTACATTTCAACATGAGATTTGGGCAGGACAAATACCCAACTATAACATTCCATCCCTGCCCTTGCCTTCAAATCTCATGTCCTTCTCATGTTGCAAAATACAATCATGCCTTCTCAGTAGTTCCCCAAAGTCTTAACTTAATCCAGCATTAAATCAAAAGTCCCAGGTTTAACTTCAAAGTCTCATTTTAGACTCATCTTCTTCTAACTATAAGCCTGTAAAATCAAAATGAGTTATTTCTTTCCAAGATACAATGGGAGTGCAGGCATTGGGTAAACATTCATGTTCCAGAAGGAAGAAATCAGCCAAAAGAAAGGAGTTACAGGTCTCACACAAGTCTAAAACCCAGTAGGGCAATACTTAAATCTTAAAGCTCCAAAATAATCTTCTTTTGACTCTGTGTCTCACATCCAGGGCACACTGGTGCAAGGGGTGGACTCCCAAGACCTTGGGAAGCTCCACCCCTGTGGCTTTCCAGGATTCACCTGCATGACCATTCTCACAAGTTGTTGAGTGCCTGCCACTTTTCCAGGTGCAGAGAGCAAGCTGCTGGTGGATCTACCATTCTAGAATCTGAAAGACTTGGATAATGCAAGCCATAAGCCTTGATGGCTTCCACGTGATATTAAGCCTGCACATATACAGAATGTAAATGTGGTAGATTCTTGGCAACCTCCACTTAGATTTCAGAGGATATATGGAAAAGCCTAGGTGTCCGGGTAGAAGCCTGCTACAGAGGTGGAGCCCTCACAGAGAACCTCTGTTAGGGTAACTTAGAGGGGAAATGTGGGATTGGAGGCCCCATGCAGAGTCCCCACAGGGACTGGCTTCCTTTTAATTATTTAGTTAGTTTCGGAGCTAGGCACATGTCTTCCTCCTGGAGCTTCATTTCCAAGTTGTCATTCAGCTTCTACTGGACCATTCGCACTTTGGAATAAATCATGGTAAAATAAAGCAATTCTACTAACAAGCCAATATACAATTATTAGATAATTTTTGTTTTGCTGAAATCTTTTAAATTTCATTTGATCTCCATTCATTTAATGTCTATCTTGTGCACACACGGTTTTACATAAAATGTTCCAATTAGAGTGGTCAGGTGATTTACTTATCTGAGACTTCAATTTCCATTTGCAATATTGATGTGCCATTTGTAGGTTTATGGAGAATTTTATTGACAAGAGTGGTAGCATACTGAAATTTGGGTAATTGTGTTTCATTTAAGTCAATGTACCATGGTTTGATCAGAACTGTTCTATCTCTTGATAATTGTTATTCATGCTTTGAATATAAATAAAAATTGTTTTTAATGCTTTCTTTCCATGTCACATTTCAGTCTTAGCTTAAGTCATTAAAAATGCTATCCCTTTAGATCTATACTCATTTATGGCCCTATCTTTGTTTCTGTTTTCCTTTTCCCATCTTTTGTTTATGATCCTTTATTTCTGATTTCTTCCTTGTATGACCATATTATTTATGTACTTCCCATCTTCATCTGAATCACTAGCAAATAACTAACAAATCTTGAAAAAATTTCTCTCTGGGCATTTTAAAATGGTCTGCCTGTATTGTAATTTTTACCTATGAAAACTTACCTACTTTACCATAACTTTTTTGAATCTATCCTTATTCTATCTTTATACAATTTTTACCATTCACATTATTGCTATTTTATCAAGATCACTTATTATATATGATACAGCTTGCTAAAAACAAGTGCCAGATTTTCACTCAAAACATTTTATTGTTAATTATTTTGTTTTTAGAAATCTTCATTGGCTAAAAGAGAAGCGTAGAGTTTTAATAGTAATTCTGCATGTTAGTAATGTTTTCAGACCAGGCACAATGGACACAATTCTACATATCTTACCTATGCATTCAAGTCAGCTAGTTAAATTTTTGATTCACATAATTAATCTTTACGAACTCGTTACTCGTTATTGTTTAGATAGAACATTAACTTATTTGTATTTAAAAATCCTTTGCCTGAATCACCTATTTAACAGAAAGAACAAATCAATTTTTGTGTATACATACTTGTAAGAATCATATTGCTAATATCACTGAGAATGCACTCCCCTTCATGTGGGAGATGTAGTAAATGTTAGTGATGGCATT
>NW_012102687.1:2738417-2763095 GCF_000951045.1 Mandrillus leucophaeus | reverse complement strand
TTATAGTTGCATATTATTTTTAAGAAAGCTTTCTGAATCACCTTGCTTCAGGTGCATTTCACAGCATTAGGTGGATTTTTATTGTGATGTAATAATAACATTTTATATAAATAAACTCATATTTATCATAATGGCAAAAATTTTAGTCTTGATTTAGTGACATTACTTTCTTATATTTTCTGTTGTAATTCTTTCTTAAGTCTTTTATTACAAGGTTTTATTTCTTTGTGTTTTTTGTTTTGTGTATGGATCTACTGTTTATAATTAGATGACAATTTATATGTTTTTCTGGTGTTTATCTTTATTATTTTGTTAGTATAAAAGACCCTTGAGTATTATCTATTTTCAACCAACGATTGGGTAGTTATGTGTTTTCTTTAGATAGCATCTATTATATTCCTAATATGAACAGTGATAAAAGTTGACAAATATCAACTCTCCTCTCTTTTACTCAATTCTCCAATTTAAGTGAATAATATTATCATTCTTTGTGTTTATGTTTTTGTAAATATTGTCATATTTTAATGCCTTATTTAACAGCTCTAAGTTACACTTTAAATTCCAGCTGATGAGTCAATCAGCTGATTTCCTCTATCAATTTCAAAAAGGTAGTATTTCTATACTCTAAAGTAACATAATATTTCATCACCCTAATCCTCACATTAAAAATATTTTTAGTTTTGCAGTTAAATATATTAAAAATTGACCATCATTTATTTCCCCTAAATTGTGTTATTGTTTTGGCAGGTTGGAATACATATTTAATAGTTTCCTAAAGATAAACTCACGGAAACAACAATTGAGTTCTTAAATATTTACAAGTATCAGTTTCTTCATTTTTGTACATTGGTTACACTTCCTTGAGGATCTTGCATGTGTTGCAGTATTGTCTATGGTGTTCAATATTGTTGAGATATCTGAAGCCAGTGTAAATTTTTCTCCATATAAATAATGTTTAGGTTTTTATCATATGCTAAAAATCTTATTTAATATCCAATAACTTCACAGACATATCTCAGTCTTTACTTTCTAGGTATATTTTTCCCCTCTGATGCAGAAGTAAAAGAAACTAAGTAGGGAAGCCAAAGAAATTAAAAGAGGAAACCAGTTTACTTAGCTCTGTACAAATACATTTGAAAACAAAGATTATATAGATGAGGTTATTATAGCCAAATATATAGTTTACCCGAACCAGCTTCCACAAAGAAAACTTTCAGACTCATTTTTATGTATCGAGCTTGGGTCATATTTAAAAAGGCCTTTCTCCAGAGTATTCAGCTGAATCAGCAGATTGTGTGTAGGTGTGTGCATGTGTGTCAAAGTGTGTGTAGGGGCAGGGGGCAATTCCGACCATTGGCATGGCGAAAATTGAATATCAACAGGCAGAGGGCCATTACTTAAATGGAAAGCCTCCATTTAAGCATCCCTAGACTGAGAGGTAGAGCCAGCATTTGAACATGAACTACTCTTGCATGGCATTAATGCCAGTCAGGCTCCACCAGTCAAGAAAGCACTAATCTTTTCTCATCTATCTCCTTCCTATCTTTCCTCTTAACTCTGCCCCAATAATGATAAAGAAAAGGTTGGTGTGGAAAAGGAGTATAGCAGTGAGATGGAAAATTATTAAATAATTCAACCTTGAGTCTTTTAATATTTGGAAGGTTCTGAGGCTCAATCAGATTTGAACTAAAGACAGGAGAAATCTTTAAACTGAACAAAAAAATGGAAAGTCTAACATTAATTATTATTATTATTTTTTGAGATGGAGTCTCACTCTTGTCTCCCAGGCTGGAGTGCAGTGGCACAATCTCGGCTCACTGCAACCTCCGCCTCCCAGATTCAAGTGATTCTCCTGCCTCAGCGTCCCAAGTAGCCGGATTGCAGGTTCCCTCAACCATGTCCAGTTAATTTTTGTATTTTTAGTAAAGACGGGGTTTCACCATGTTGGCCAGGCTGGTCTCGAGCTTCTTACCTCAATTGATCCACCTGCCTCAGCCTCCCACAGTACTGGCATTACAGGTGTGAGCTACTAAACCAGGTCTAACATTAACTTTGATGTAACTCTAATACCTAACATTTAGCCTATTCATGAATATCAAAGAAGTCCTGGAAAAGTTATAAAATTTGCCAAGATTTTCCTTGGAGCTGGAGAGGAATGATTAAAGAGTGGGTGTCAAGGCAGTTATGAGAAAGAAAAAGGTTATTTTTTCTTGTATCTGAATGAATTCATTCTGAAACTGATTACATATATAAAGTTTATTAAGAAAAAAATATCCCTGATACTTGGTAAAAATGGTAAGACGGTCTTTATTCAAAGAAGGTCATGGTGATAGGTCTAGGGAGCTTTGCAATTATCTGTGGGTAAACAATAATACCAAATTTAGTGTCGTGGGTAACATAGGGTTCACAGAAAGGAATGTTGTTATTGTCAGGGAGGAGTATATTAACTGCCTCAAATGTATTTGTAATATTTTATTTCTTAACCTGGGTGGTAAATATATGGGTGCTTATTCTTTTTTGTTTTCAAACTATTTCATATTAATATATAAATCATTACGGATATACACATGTACTGCTACTGATGTTGTAATGGATACATTTTTCTTTGAAAAACATTTTGGCAATACAGAGATTTTAGTTAAATATTCATAACCTTCAAAAACTAGTTATCACCAGAGATGTAAGTTAGATCACTTAAAGAGAGCGCATAGAAGAGGGAGAGGAGAGAGTCTGAGACGTAGCCCGGGTTCAGTGTAGGGAAGGATGACCTAGGAAGGGAGAGCACCACAGCACAGCAAGGGAGGAGGGAGAAATAGAGGAGAAAGCCACGGCACAGAAGTGGGACAAGAGGGCTTTTGAAGAAGAGGAAATGGTAAGTAGAACTGCATGCCTATTAAAAAAAAAAAAAAGAAAGAAAGAAAGAAAAGAAAAGAAAAAAAAGAACCTACTAAACAGAAAAATCTGCTTCAGCTTCAGGGACATGCAAGTCATTAGTGACCACAGCCAGAGTGATAGGGATGGAAGAAAAATTGATGATGGCGTAGTGATAAGCACGCGTGGTGGATTCCAGGATGCAGCTCTCAGATCCCTGTTCAGAGATAAATAACTTATTACTCTAGCTGTTGCCAGGGCTGCCAGCACACAGTCCTCAACGACCAACCCTCTTTGGGATTTGCCTCAGCTGCGGAAAGCCACTTAACTCACGTTCACATCCCCATTCCTGTGACTGCCTACATCCAATGACTGACTGATATGGGTATAAAGTCCCGGCTCTCTCGTCCCCACCACAGACAGCTCTGAAGTTTCATCTCATCTTCAAAACTCGCAGTAGTATCAGCTGAGGCTTCCGTTGAGACTGCATTGCAGTCTTCTCTGCTCCTCTGCTCCGTTGGGCTTCTATCCTCTCTCTTCTGCAGATGTTCATCGTAAGAGCACTTTGGAATAAACGGACTTCGTGCAGATTTCTGAGTATCTACTACTTGATACATAGCTCACTTTGAAGAAAAGTAAACGATGGCCTTACTATAGGCAAGGTCTCTTAAGACTAGACAGTAAGAAAATTGAAATAATGATTAAAGGCGACACTTTCAAGATGTTTGAAAATTTAGAGAAAGTAAAAGATAGAACTTAAAAGTATGGTGAGAAGGTGTCTCGCCTTTACATTTTTATTTGAGAGAGACATTTCATGAAGCAGACACAGTGAACAATACTTCAAAAAAATATGTTAAAGCGCTTGGAAACAAACATTTTTTAGACATCCTACACACAAACAAAAAGGGATAGAGAACTCTCAGAGGACAAAAACAATGAAAAATCTAGACTTCAGAGAAGTGGCAAAGTCTTAAAGCCAACAGCTATCCTGGGGTATCCGTCAACCCTGATGGCTCCCCGGCCTTTGTTTTAATGGACTTGACCTAGGGAAAGAAAGCAAAGCACAGGACCTACTCAAGTAGGAAATCCAGCCAAGACCCCCACACAGAGCTAGGAACACTGAAGAGCACTCACAATCAAGTGGAGACCAAAAAAGGATCATCCAGACCAACTCTCCCCACAGAGAGACAGAAAGGCAACCATCGCAGCCTTGGGTTTCAGGTATGGAGGGAGGAGATGTGTCGCCGCTCTTCAGTTTTCTAACCCAAATCTGTTATTATATAGGTTTGAGGTCAGACTGTATATATTACCTCTGTAGCCACCCCGAAACTGAAAAGAAAAAAAAAATTAATGTAAAACATAAATCTTTTGTATAGCACCTGGCTGTTGCATACACCAAATCTTTTGAAAAACTTAAACTTGGGCCTTAAAGAGTTCTTCCAAATAAACTTCAGATGATTGAAGTAAATTTTTATAATAGATAAAACTCATAAAAAAAACTATGAAAAGGATCAATAGAAACAACAACAAAAAACTAAGAAATGCTGGAGATCCTTTACTGATCTGAATATTTTATATTCAGTATCTGAATGCATTTGAAGAAATAAAAAGTAATTTTAAAAGTATGGTCAAGTTTTGAAAGGTTATCAAAAAGGATAAGATAGATCTGAAAGTCTGGAAATAAAATATATATTTTAGAAATGATGAACATAGCTGGAAAGTAGAAATGCAATAGATTGTTTAAAGAATGAAAGTATGAGTGCTTATTCTGTCATTCTTTTACTTTCTATTGTTTGCTGAAATATTTAATAATAAAATAAAACAAAATAAAATTACAGTGGACATTTTTTTCCTGTTCTTCCATGGCATGTAATAAAACAGAACAGCATACAAACAACATTTTATTGTATACAAGTGCTTAGTTCTCACGTTTAATAAAAGATGATATACCTGGAGTGCTCCTAAGTGGCATATCCACAGAATTTGATCAGTCTGAGGCTTGACTTAAGGCAGTGTGTTCAAGGAGCTCTAACTTCCTGTGGAGTGTTTGACTGAAGAGTACTAGAATATGCCACCCCAAAACATGCCTACTTGACATTTGGGTTATTTTAAAGTAAAGCCCATTAAAAACCAGCAGATGCAGGCAAAACTCTAAAAACAGGGTAGAGTTTTTTCTTCTGTAAAGGAAAATTACATTTATAAAGGAAATTTTCATTTGTAAAATAAATCTTTCTCACTTGTACCAGGAAGCGAACTCTTAACAATTTTTGTTTTCAATGGTGATGGCACTGACTTAACTCTGCATAACAAAGCTTAGTCAACAACCTTTGTTTTCCATATTTTTTCCTGGTCACCTTCCCATAACTTGCCTCCACCACCTAGAAACCAAAAAACTCCATTTCCTTGGTTTAGCTTAAGGTGGTATTCAAGTCTATGTTTTAATCATCCTTTGGGTTGTCATTGCTGGGCACTTCCATTTGTATATGCTCAATACACATAATAATAGACTACTGTTTGCTTTTCTCTCGTTAATTTGTGTCAACCTTTAATAATGAGATTTTAAACGTATGATTAGGTATACAGCTTATTTTACTGCAAAGCTTAGTATGATTAGGTATAGAGTTTACTTGACTACAAACCTGGGAAACACTGACTGAACAAATGGGGTCAGCATTTCCAAAGTGGAGGAGTTAAGGTTTCACTTTATAGGCATAGACGGAAACATTTTGGTAGGATTACAACATTTTGTTACAGTGCGTAGTCAGGCAAACACGAGGAGGGGAGGAGAGGACCCTTACTCCAACCAGAAGTGTCAGTCAACCGTCAGGTGGTGGTCAGGTGGTGGTTAACTATTTCTCTAAAATAATAATTGGTCTCAATGGCTCCAGGGAAAGGCAGTCTCCCATAGATACGAAAACTGAAACTGATGATCACCAGCTTCCCAGTAAGATCTCAGGAGTCGGTGAGTGGGCTCAAGCATGCACATTAAGAAGTAAAATGGCAGAGTTTAACCAGTATATAACCTTCTGGGGGCATTCTACCAGAAAAGGAAGAATGCTTTGGGTGAGCATGCGTACAGCTACAGTAAACACACTGTGCATGCTCACCTCCCAAGTGCTAGCATACCACCATACATGCAGGCAGCTCACTCCCAAGGGAAGAATCAAGGGAAAAGGGATGCAAGATACTGGAAGTATGCCAGCATATAAAACCCTAAGTCCAAGGTCAAATGTCAGATGGGGCACTTGTCCTCCAACTTGCTCACTGGTCCCTATTCCAAGTGTAATTTACTTTCTTTTCATTCCTGCTCTGAAGCTTTTTAATAAACTTTTACTCCTGGTCTAAAACTTGCCTCGATCTCTTCTTCTGCCTTATGCTCCTCAGTCAAATTCTTTCTTCTGAGGAGGCAAGAATTGAGGTTGCTGAAGATCTTTATGGATTCGCCACCAGTAACCTGGATACCCACCACTGCTAGCAATTTTCCATACAAATCCAGGTGTGTACACCACAGTGATTTGGTTGGTTATACATTGTACATTCCAAGGAAGATTATTTATACTTTATATATCCATGAGGAAGGATAGTGATCTGGAGGGAAGTCTTTTCTCTGGTGCCATTTGGTCTTAATTATATACAGAAAAAAAAAAGGCAGAAGTTGTGTGACTTAGGTTGCAAAGCTGCATCCCTTCAAGGCTAAGGATAATTTAAAGTTTCAGAAGTTTCAAGTTGTAATTATTTTTAGTTGAAATTATTTAATTTTACATTTCCACCAAGATCTTTAGAAGAAATTATTATAGATAAACTCAAATGATTTAGCATTTTTTATGTTATGGAGCTTAGTCCTGCATCGCTAGGAAGGTTCATTCAGAGAGTACCATGTTCTACAGCAGGGGGAACTTTTCAGGCTACAAAGCTGGTGGAATATAGGCCAAATTTAAAGCAACAAGAGAGAAGTGAATTTGTGACCTGAGTCAGGCTATATGGCTGCATCTTTAATTAATGTAATTTTTTGAATGGCCATTATTTTAGTTTTTTCAGCTGTATATTGACTTCATGGAAAACAAATGCAGTAGCAGCAGTGAAGACAAAAACATGACAAAACAAAACAAATGACTATAATTCCTAGAATAAGTAATAAGCCACCAGGTTTCCTGAGATGCAAACCAGCTCTTTAGCCAATCATTCAGAAAAGGTGTTGGGTCTGAAAGTTTAGTTATTTAGGTTTTCCTATCAACACTTAATTGAGTGATTTTATCTAATTTATTTGGGATATAGACACAACTCTCAGTTTTTACGGTAGTGGAGGTTCTTCCTTGGGCTCCAGTGAGCATATTTAAAGTCATATAGTTTTATAACACAGCCTTTCCCATAAAAGTTAGTTCATTGTTTAAAAATGAAATGCTTATGTGGCTGTTATTTGGGGCCTTTTTTTTGTACAGCTGATTAGGGCTTCTACATGATATTACATACTAAATACCCAGTTGTGACACAAAGATGGAAGCTAAATGATTATATTAATACCTCAATAATTAATGGCAGTGGAATGTAGAATGAACCCAACAAGATGGTAAATGAGAAAGACTGTGGGCTTTGAAAGTGTATTCGACCTTGTGCTGAAGCATAACCTAAAGAACATCATCCTAAGCATCCTAGGGGTAACTGTGGCCATGGACTGGCTCTGCCCAGCCAAGATATTTTATTTGGAGTTAGCGAAAAGTTGCCTGGTCACTGTGCCCATTCAGTGGTATGTCAAACAGTAATTTGTAATCGAATAATGTGGACACAATGTTTTTTAGGCATCTATTTCATGTTTTTAGCATTATTGGGCCATGTATATTTGGTGTGATTCTTTTGTTCCCAATATAAAAGGGCAAGCTAAGTTGACCAAAACAGTGGGTAAGCCTGATCAAACTGTTCCAAATCTGTGTTGCATTATTTTGAAATCCAGTTATCTTATCTTTCAACTGGGGCAGCATGAGTGTGAAAGCTAACAAATTGGTCTCTTATACGGAGAAGTTCTTCCCATGTCCTTTGTTTCGTAAAGTGTTTAATAGGCCAGTGATGTACCTCCTTCTTAGTCATACTGGCGTTAAGCACTGATGACTGTTTTTGAGAAACATGGATCTATTTCGAATGTTCTATCCAATCTTGATCTTGGAAATGATATACCCACCATAGTAGGCCAGAACCAGCAGAGACGTACATGAAGTTGCATACTCAACAAGTATTTCTGTAATATGTTGGCATTGTCTTGAGAGGTTCATTTCATGGGCAACAGCTGGTGATAATAACAACAAAAAGTAAGAGATAGCAACAAAAAGAAAGAAATTTGGTAGGAATTTCCCTATCTACTAACAACGATCAATGTTGTGTTTATTTAGATACAGGCCTGGGCTGGTGTGTTGGGAAAGCTGATTACCTCAGATACCATATTTTCCTCCTTGTTGGTTCTGAAGAATTTTAATTTTTTATCAGTTGTTTGAGATAAAGTCCAAATTAGCAAAGCTGCTTTCCTTACATGGGTGACATATATCCAAGATTCAATTCCTTCAGCTCAGTGGCACAAGGGTTGGCTAGGAGCACCTAAGACAATCCCTTTCACCTTCGTCAGAGAGTCCTTTGAAAGATACCGTTTCCAATAGACAAAATTTCCTGGTTGAAGTCTGTGATCTTTGAGTGTTTTATCTCCCAGGAGCCTACTATGGAAAGAGTCTTTTACTAAATTACAGTTTTTAGTTAGCTGTCTTATAAGGCCACTGCAATAATACAGCATATCCCCTTTTAATATCATACATTTACAATTTCCTGGAGACAATTTCATAGGTGTGACTGTTATACCTTCAAATGGAGACCTCTGGTGTTTACCAAAAGGGATCGATATTAGGTTAAACAAAACCAATGGAGAGCTTTTGGCCAAGGAACTTAAAAAACCTCAGTTAATTTTGTAAATTGAGTTTTAATTATTCCATTTGTATGTTTCACTAACGTAAATGACAAAGGTGAGAGGCACAGTAAAAATGTTGGAGAAAGGGCCAGACTTTTCATACTGACTAAATTATGTATCAGTAAAATGAATAACTTTGTCATTATGAAGTTCTAAAGGAACTCTTAAATTGAAACAATTTTCTCTAAGAGAATATTACTTACTGCTAAGGCTGTTGCTCTTCTGTATGGAAATGTTTATATCCAAAGAGAAAACTAGAATGTGATTGTGGTAGCTGAATAAAATCTAGTTGCCATGCCTCAAAAGGGCCTTTTGGTAAAGAAATATGACCTTGAGAACTATGTAAAGGTCTGTTTTGGGCAGCTTTTGCAGTCATTGTATACCTTATAAGCAACAGTTGAAGAATGTTTTCAATATACTGTTTTCCCCAAGCAATCTTTTTATTGAGGCTCTCAGGAGTTAAGTCCTGTACATAAGTTAAGAAAGATGACTGTATTTTGGTTGGAAGTGAGGGTAGACCATTTGGACCATATCACAGCCTAGTCTTGGAGGAGTACACTTCCTCCTTTGTTTCCTAAGTCTCTTGTTCTGTTTTTGGCGCTTTGCATTGAGATAATTCTATATCAAAATTAGGTACTTCCTTAAAACTAAAATGGGCCAATTTTCTTATTCAGATATCTCTAGGGTAGCCTTTTTTTGCTATACTATCTGCTAGCTGATTTTATATGCTTGCTGGAGTGTCTGAGTTTAATGGCCTAGACTCTTGATAACAGTAATGATTTTGATAATAGCATGATTTCCAATAAATTTAAAACAAAGCATCTGTTTTTTATGGACTGACTAGAAGAGGTTAAAAACTTTGTTTCCATAGCATTTTAGAAGTCTTTGACTACTATGAAAGCATATCTGCTATCTGTGTAAATATTAACATTCACTCCTTTTACCAACTGTTTGGCTCTAATTAATGTTATTCACTCTGCTTGTTGGGCTGAGATTGCTCCTGGAAGACGTGCACTTTCAAATTTTTAAGCCAAAGATGCTATGGCATTACTTGCATTATAAATTCCAGATTCATCCTTTAAGTAAGACTCATTTGTAAACCAAATACCATTAGTGTAAGGGTTTTTTTTTTTCAGGTCCGTTCCAGGAGAAAGAAGCTGCTCAGTTAAGATTATGCAATCATGCAGCATGCCATCTGAAGGCAGGGCAGAAGAGTGGCAGGATTTAGATTATTACATCTGGAAATTGTAATATGGGGAGCAGAGAGAGAAAGAACTTCATAAAAAGTCATTCTACTAACCAAATACTGTTGAGTGTGTTGTGAATTTAGAAGCACTCTCACAGAATGAGACAAAAACAGTGAGGAGAGATCTCATTATTTCTTCAGTTGCTCTTATTAACAGTGCTATAAAAGCTACTGTTCTTATGCAAATGGAAATCCTTCAGCCACAGAATCCAACTATTAACTACAGTATCCTACTGTTCTATTTTGATCTTATGGATTTGAGTTTGAACACCTAAGGTGTTTCCCAGATTTTCACGAACAAACAATGAAAAGGGGATATTGTAATTTGGATTCCTAATGCTGGGGCATCTATAACAATCTTTTAAATTTCTTACATTGGTAACTGATTTTCCTCTGTCTATTCCAGGAGGTCTGGCTTACCTTATTTTAAAAGAAGATATAAAGGTTGAGTTTTAAAGAAAAAGGTTGGAATCCAATTTCTGTAGTATCCTGCTAATCCCCCAAGTCCTCTCCATTGTTTCTTAGTTTTGGGGGTAGGGAAGACTAGTAATCCTTTCATTCTATCCAGATTGATAAAAAGGTCCTCCTTTGATATTAGATGACTGAAATATCTTACTTGTTTCTGACAAAACTGAAGTTTTTCTTTTGAGGCCTTGTATTCCTTTGAAGTTAATTGTATAATAAAGAAATTCCATCCTGTATGGAGGCTTGCTTATACTCTGAGCAGAGAAGTCAGTTATCTACATACTATATAAAGGTGGTTTTCCTAGGGAAATTAACATCTGAATATTTGTGAAAAAGAAGTTGTTTTTTGAGTATATCCTTAAGAAATGATTGTCCATGTGCATTGTCTGTCTTACCAGGGGAAGGTGAAGAGAAATAAACTATCTTCACCCACAGGAATGCTAAAAAATTCACGGCATTGGTCTATGACAGTAAAGAACTCACCTTCAGTTGGGAAGGCAATCAACAACATATGGAGGTTTGCTACAGCTGGTATTTCTAATGGTGGATCTCTCCTCAAGGAGGAAGACTCAGTTTTAGAGATACAATTGTCTATAATTTACATTTTTTTTTTCTGAATGATTGAAAACCTAGTGGAAAGTGTTTGGGATCAGATGTATTGCTTATGGGAATAGCTTCTCAAGGTGTCACCTTGAGTCATTTCTTCACTCTATGTGTCTCAGTGATCCCAAGGAACTTGGGTGCTTAAGGCATCAGGTGATACACCTTTATGTGTGCTCACGGGATTAAGGAAGATTCCTTGTATGTTCACAAGGAATTCCTGTTTCAAATCATGAGCAATAAACTTCAACACTCCTAAAAGAACTTAGCTGCTTAAGGTGCCTTTGGCTGGGAGGAAGAGGCATCTCCTTTTTCAGGACTTATTTACATAGAGCCATTTATAATTCTGGTTATTCATGGAGAAAGTTTAGATTTATTAATTGAACTGAGTTTCAGAATCTGGCTAGTTTTACAGGAAAGTTTTTGCTTTTATTTTTGCATAAGCCATAAAGATTCACTTCCTCCTTTCAGAAAGTGTTGTCCCCCTCCAAAATTTTGAACATGAGAAAAGGTTCTCATAACTATAATGAGTAATCTCAAACAAAACCTTAAGCTCAGAGAAAAGTGAAAACCACAAAGCTACAATTAGCAGAATCTCTAGAGAGTAACACATAAAACTACCTTACAGCAGAGCTTCAATTCCAACTCTGTTGAGTTAGAAATGTGTGCCGCTCAAGCAAATCTAGGAGGATTCAGACCAAGACGGCCTTACCAGAGATCCCATTGACTCTGGTGAAGTCAGATGAATGAAAACTGTTCATGCTGGTACCATGGCTCTGGCTGTCAGAAAAGTGACAGAGATTATTAGAGGTCTGTTTTTATCCCTTTGTGGTTGCCACAATGGCAACCTTAAATGATGAGATTCAGAAAACATGATTACATAGAGTTTATTTGAGTGCAAAACTTCAGGATGGCCATCTGGGAAAACACTGACTGCAAACAAATGGGGTCAGTGTTTCCAAAGTGGAAGATTTAGGGTTTTACTTATATAAGCAGAGACAGGAAAGTTCTAGTAGAATTATAACATTTTCCATACAAGACCAGGAACATATGCCACAGTGATTTGTTTGGTTACTGGTTGCTACATTGCAAGCAAGATTATTTTATTACTCCTTGAGGAGGGGTAGTGATCCAATGGGAGGGTCTTATCTCTGGCACCATCTGGTCTTAATTATTTACAGAAAAAAAGGCAGAAGTTGCAGCTGCATGCCATGTAACTCAGGTTGCATAGCTGCATTCCTTGAAGGCCCAGGATAACTTAAAATTCCAACAGCTCTAAGTGTGAATTATTTAATTTCATATCTATCTTTGAGGAGTTTAATTTACAGTGCCCTATTTGGAAAACTTAAAATATGTAGAGAAAAAGACATTTTTCCTTTCCTACAATATCTATAGCCAAATCAATTTGTTTCTTGTGTTAACCCATCATATCTTCAATATTATGGTATTTGAGAGTCTTATTTTAACATCTCATCCTGAAGTTAACTTTAAAAACTAGCTGTTAAAAACTAAGGCCTCACCTATCTGTTAAAGTATTATGCCTTTATGATTTTCGATTTAGGGCTTATATATAAAGCCATTGTTTCCTCCCTGTTCATCATATCTTGGTATGTATGTAATATTACCCCAGACTGCAGTACAATATTGCTCTTGTTCTAATTCAGTTTGAAACTATTTTATTTGAGGAATCCTCCAAAATGACCTGCTTTCATAATTTTGAGTGTGGCACATAGTCGATCTCAACTATATCCTCCAAATTTGGTAAAACTGTACTGTCCCTTCTCCCGTAGTGCAATCATAATCACAGATAATTTGATTTAATTATATAGTCATTGCTCTCATGTTCAAAAATCAAAAATCTCCTTTGTCTACAGAGGAAAGTTCTGACTCTGGCATGAGACACCAGGACATTTATCATTTGAATAGAACCATTCTTCTTAGCTTAACCGGCTGTCATTTCTTCCAAGTTAGCCTTTCATCTAGCCATGCTGGATTACTTGGTTTCTCATATAGTCCTCAAACTTTCAGTCTACTGTAGTTTTGAACATGTAATTTCCTCCTTTTTCTGCCTTCATGATGATGGGGTTTAGGACCCACTACCTCAAAGGTAGTACCTTGGCATCTGAGAAAACAGTAGACTCAAGAAGGCCATTCTCACCTTCCCCTGATCCTTTTCCCCTGAAGCTGGTATCAATACCTAGGAAGGTCACTCTGTGACAACTCCCACCTTTCTCCTCTGAAGTGGGTCATAAGACCCCCACTTGAGAACAGCCCTCCTTATACCCAGAGGAAAGGAACATCTTTACATTTGAAGTGCAGGGGCACAGTGAATAATCTGGGTAAATAGGCCATGCTAAGCCCCCACCCCTGTTCATCACTATTAGGTTATACGCTCTTTGTCCAATCATACTTCTCCATGGCTGTCCACTCTTTATGAAACCTAAGTCTAAAAATACTCAAGTTTATCTCTTTATTTGAGTCTTCATTACTGAAGGCTCTTGTGTGATATAAAATTTGTATTAAATAAATGTATGTTTTTCTCTTGTTAATCTAGTTTTTTGTTACAAGACTTTCCATTGTGAACCTAGTGATGGGTGATGTATTAGGCCATTCTCACACTGCTATAAAAAAATATCTGAGACAGGGTAATTTATAAAGAAAAGAGATTTCATTGGCTGATGATTCTGCAGGCTGTACAGGAGCATGGTGGCAGCTGCTCAGCTTCCGGGGAGGCCTCAGGAAACATACAATTGTGGCAGAAGGCAAAGGGGAAGCCAGCACTTCAAATGGCAAGAGCAGGAAGAAGACAGAAGGAGAAGGTGCCTCACACTTTTAAACAACCAGATCTCATGAGAACTCTCTATAGCAAGGACAGTACCAAAGGAGAAATCTAACCACATGATCCAATCACCTCCTACCAGGTCCCACCTTCAACATTGGGGACTACAATTCAACATGAGATTTGAGCAGAGACACAGATCCAAATCATATCAGACAAGAAAAGAAATCTTTTCTCCCCTAAAAAGATAATTCTTTTGTGAAACTCTTCAGCAGCACAAATTTCAGAATTCAATTAATTCAATATCTATTTAGTAAGTATTGCTATGTACCGGTTACTGTACTAGGCACTAAGCATAGTGTTCAAATATACTGTCCTTCCTTTCAAAAGTGATCATAATATGGAGAGACAGGAATGTAAAAATATTCTAGTGCCATAAGCGGGAACTATGTGGGCAACAAGAGAGAGCCATGTGGGAAATAATGAGAAAATAATAAATTATATTGCACAATGCTTGAATTACTAGTATATCTCTGGTATTGCCTTTAGCCAATGAGTTCTGTGTCAAAATTATTTCTGAATTCTTGATGTCGGAATTATTGTAGGGGCTCAAAAATATGAACAAATAAATAATAAATTACTGTTGTCCATGTCTTCCTGACAAAATGAGTCAAAAGGGTACACATATTTGACTGACAAGAAACAGGATCCAAAATAAAGAAAAACCAAACAAACAAAACATTAATTAACAATGAAAATAACAGCAAAAAACAATGTTTATCTGTCTGGGATTTTTGCTGTTTTGTTAAGATACTAATTTAAGTTAAACTTTTTATTTCAGTTTTATCTTTTTTGTTTGCTCATGTGGTAGAAATATCTTGTTTTCAGTAGAGTTAACTATAATCTACTTTTTCTGGGAAAGTTTTATATAATCTATCTGATCTTACTCTTAAGAAAGCACCAACTTTTTCATGCAGTCACTAATTTTGCCAGACCTCCTCTCAACCTTTTTTTAGTTTAATAAACATAAACTAAAGCTTTATACAGAGCATATTATTCTTCCTGGGTGTGTCCATCAATGGAAAGGTTGAGCTCTAGTTTATGTATAAAATTAAACCCTATATTACAAATCCAGATGTTGTGAATCTGAGAGTAAATGAATTGACTATTACCCAGGAGCAAGTAGTTACTTAGCACCAGTAGCAGAAATGAACAAAAGCACATGTTTTTATAAGAACATGTGACATTTTCATAGCATCACCAGGTAACAATTATGAACTGCCTAACAATTATGTTTTTACAGATGTTTTAGTAAAGATATGAGAGTTTTCGTGTATATGTGTGTGTTGGGCACCAGGAGGGTACAGCAACATGTATTATTGAATGTTCCTGGGTCCTGCTTCTATATTCAGAGTTCCTTCACCGGGTTCTAAACACCTGAATTATGGCATTTCTTTGGGCTGGCATATTCCAGGAAACTTTGTACATCTTAAGTGCAAAGCATGAATACATTTCTTTTAACAGACTCTCACATCTTTTGAATAACAAACTTAGCTGATTAAATTAGAGACAAGGACAAGGTTATAGAAGGTAATTTTCCCTCCTGCCTGGTGATAAGGAGTAGGAGAAGGAGACGACCTGAAGATCTTTTGTTTATAATAATAATCAATCTTGTTTATGAATAATAGGTAGGACTGACTCTTGCCGTCACACTAATTACCCTATTGTAACTTTTTTCTCCCTTCTAAGTTGACACGGGTATTTGATGTGATTTGATTTCCCATGTGTGAAAATTGTGTGGAATACCCTACAGTGACTTATGATCATGTTGAAGTAAGTTCTGACACCAACCTTGAATCCTATCTATGCACCAAAAGTACTTTTGCTGGAAGACTATATGGACTCTTTATGGTTCTTTCCTTTTTTTCCTTCTACCCTATTAGGAAAATATTTTGCCATCAGTATCAGAGAATGAGTTGTGTTGAAGTCCAACATCTCCATGAATCCTCAGATTTCATTTTCTACTGCTTTCACTGAGATATTGCTCTATCCATCACAAATATTTTCTCAAGAATATTTAATATTGTTTATGTGATTTTATCCTATGCAGTTTACATATGCCCAAGTCTCTCCATTTTTTAATGCAAAAAGTAATTCTTAACTTTCTTGTAGTTATTATTTAAATTTTCTCATTTTCTGGAAAGAGGTTGCTATAATCACTAGCTCTAAATTCTCACCTCTTATATATTTCTCAAGTCAACTACAAACTGCCTTCTACACTTATAGATCTATAAGAACTTCCTTAACTAAGGTATAGAGTGATTGTATAACTGCTAAATCCAAGAGAGAACATCAAGCCTTTACTTTAGTAGAGCCATATGGTGTATTTGACATTGTTGATATTTAATGTCTGTTTTTCCTTGCCTTCCAAAATGAAATGATCTGGTTCTCTACATACTTTTTTAAATTAAGATTTTAAAATAATTTCTTACTTTGATTTTCTCTTTAACCTTGGTATTTCATTAGAAGTCATACTAGAGTCACTGCTAATATCGACTATAGGATCAGAAACAGTAGAATATTGTCGATAAATAGATAATAGGCAGGTAAGTAGATAGATAGATAGATAGATAGATAGATAGATAGATAGATAGATAGATAGATAGAGATTTACCACAAGGAATTGGCTTATGTCATTGTGGGGGCTGGTTAAACAGTTTCTACAACAAGACTATGTCAGCTTATGATTGATGCTGGACCCTGAAGTTCACAGGGCAGGCAGTCAGGAAGGGAAGATGAGAAGCTGGCTAGCACCTCATGAGAACACACTTAAACCCACAGGACAGGTAGAAACTCATGTGCTTTTTTTTTTTTTTTTTTTTTTTGAGATGGAGGAGTCTCGTTTTGTCTCCCAGGCTGGAGTGCAGTGGCATGATTTTGGCACACTTCAACCTTCACCTCCCAGGTTCAAGCAATTCTCCTGCATCAGCCTCCCAAGTAGCTGGGCTTACAGGTGTGTGCCACCACACCCAGCTGATTTTTTATATTTTTGGTAGAGACGGGGTTTCACCATGTTAGCCAGGTTGGTCTCAAACCCCTGACCTCAAGTGATCCACCTGCCTCGGACTCCCAAAGTGCCACCAAGCCTGGCCTCATGTGCACTTTATGTTGCCTCTGGTCTTGATGACAAGAATATGCTACAGAAGCTGGAGCCTTTTGTAACAAAGCTACACAAACATGTCTGGTTTAGCTGCTCCTTTATGTCAGTCAATGAGGTAAGCCAGCAGATCAGCAACTAGTATATGCTACAAAATGGCTGCTGCCAAACTTTTACCATCTAAAACCCCAAGAGAGTTTCCTGTAGCCTTCACTAACCAGAATCTTAGTGTTGTGAAAATGTGTTCTGGCTATATGACCAAGAAGTGAGTTGTAAATTTACTTCATTGTTTTCAATTTCAGATTCTTTAGATTCTAAATCTTCTTATATATAATAATGTATTTATTAAAAGTTGTGGTAAGTAAGTTAGCATATTTCTTATTACTATGTGAAATAAATTTGGAAAATGTAATGCATGGAGTCTTTGAAAGAGCTAAAATCTCGTGGCCATATTTAGCGGTAGTACGCAATTTATAGAGCAATTTCGATGATTTGATATTTACATTACAGATATTTTTCTACTGACTAAAATTAGTGGGGTATTGTCATTATTGTCATCACCATACAACTTGTAAAGGTAATAAGACCAGTTCAAGTGATATTGTTAGGTTGGTGCAAATAAAATGCTGTACTTTCATTACTTTTAATCAAAAGTAATGGCAAAACCACAATTACTTTTGCACCAACCTAATATTTGGTTGGAATGGTAATGGAGACCATCCCAATCAAATAATATCATCTTCCCACTTCCTCATGGTGTCTAAAGTTTTTGTTCAGAATAAGTCATCAAATTCCTTAAAATAAATTGAAAACAAGGATATTAACCCATTAAGCTACAATGACCAATTAATCCTATATTATATCTAGATTTTTGGTTGGTTAGTAAAGGTGAATGCCTCGGTAAGAGGACTGCCAACATGTAAATTTCAGTCAGTAGGAAGGTAAAAGTGGGAATGTTAAATCTCACAACTGCTTGTGGACAATAGGTTTGCATAAGATTTCACATTGCAAGATCCTGGAAAACTGGAGGGTGAATCTATTTTTTTTTCTTACTGTTTTCTTTTTCCTTTTAAATTTAAGTACAGTCTATTTTGCTACTCACTCTGAGAATAAACCCCATTACCTGAGGTAAACTGAACTTGTCTCTGTTTCCAGAATCGTGAAACAAATAGACTGAGCCATATTAAATGAAAAGGTAGGTTTAGAGAATGCTATTATGGCACATAAATTTTTATAAACAGTTTGTGTCTTATACATCTTTATTTTTTGTTTCAAAATTCAAAAAATAGGCCATTTGCTCAATCCTTTGGAGGTGAATGGGCAAAAGGATGACTTTCAGAACTGAGACTGAATTCCCTTCCAGTGTTGGGGAGATAGGCCCAGAACCTTATTTTATTTGATTAAAAGATTACTATGAAATTTTATGCACACAGTTTGTCATGATAGGATTAACACTTGTGCACCAATTTCTTGGTTGAGTGACATATATACCCATTTAAAACAGGGTGGTTAAAAAATGGAATGCTGCTTAAAAAATTAAATATATGAAAAAATACTGAATAAATCTGAGAGGAAAGCTAATAATGGTGAAATTTAAGCATATAAACATGAGGAAAGCATTATGTAAAAAAATCTAAGAATGGCAAACTATCAGTTTAGAGTAGGTTTTAGATAATGATCTTAAGAAGGAGAGATTTTCTTTAAAAATGTTGAAAGGCCTTTACTAGTAATTACTGCACAGAAGTAGGATCAAGATTTGAATATATTCTGAATCTGAAACCTATATACTTTTTCTCCTGGATCATGCATAGCCATAGAAATCTATTAGAAATAACTAAATTGTGCTATGATTCAATCTACCTGTATTTGCATACTATAAATACATTCACTCTATTATAAAGTACATTTGTAATCTGAATAATGAGTCCATTAGTAGGAGAAAGATTCTAATAAAAAAAGACTAACATTTTGTAGAATGTTCTTTGGAAAATATCTATATATAATTTGGTCACACTCTTTTGAGATGTTTTGAGATGGATTAATGTTGAAGTTTTTTGTTTGTTTTTCTGAAACCTTTCTTCTGCATTTTCAGCCTTTTAAAAAACTGGTAAAGTAGAGAAGATATTCAGGAAAGGATGAAGAGTGTGATGGGAGGCTTACCTCTTTAGAAGCAATCATCTTGTTCTAAAGGGGGTCACTGAAAACCCACTTTTTACTTCCTGAAGTGATGCAAAGCTTTGCAGAATAGCCCTAATGTCTCTGAAATAAGAATTGAAGACAGACACTTCTCTAAATTCCACCTGTGAAAGGAAAGTCATAAAGAAATGACCTAATTCTGTAGAGGTGTTTATAGTATTCTCTGATGGTAGTTTGTATTTCTGTGGGGTTGGTGGTGATATCCCTTTTATCATTTTTTATTGCGTCTATTTGATTCTTCTCTCTCTTCTTATTAGTCTTGCTAGCAGTCTATCAATTTTGTTGATCTTTTCAAAAAACCAAATCCTGGATTCATTGATTTTTTGGAGGGTTTTTTGTGTCTCTGTCTCCTTCAATTCTGCTCTGATCTTAGTTATTTCTTGCCTTCTGCTAGCTTTTGAATGTGTTTGCTCTTGCTTCTCTAGTTCTTTTAATTGTGATGTTAGAGTGTCAGTTTTAGATCTTTCCAGCTTTCTCTTGTGGGCATTTAGTGCTATAAATTTCCCTCTACACACTGCTTTAAATGTGTCCCAGAGATTCTGGTATGTTGTATGTTTGTTCTCATTGGTTTCAAAGAACATCTTTATTTCTGCCTTCATTTCATTGTGTACCCAGTAGTCATTCAGGAGCAGGTTGTTCAGTATCCATGTAGTTGAGCGGTTTTGATTGAGTTTCTTAGTCCTGAGTTCCAGTTTGATTGCACTGTGGTCTGACAGATAGTTTGTTATAATTTCTGTTCTTGTACATTTGCTGAGGAGTGCTTTACTTCCAATTATGTGGTCAATTTTGGAATAAGTGTGATGTGGTGCTGAGAAGAATGTATATTCTGTTGATTTGGGGTGGAGAGTTCTGTAGCTTCTGCAGAGCAAAAGAAACTACTATCAGAGTGAACAGGCAACCTACAGAATGGGAGAAAATTTTTGCAATCTACTCATCTGACAAAGGGCTAATATCCAGAACCTACAAAGAACTCAAACAAATTTACAAGAAAAAAAAAACCCCATCAAAAAGTGGGCAAAGGATACAAACAGACATTTCTCAAAAGAAGACATTCATACAGCCAACAGACACATGGAAAAATGCTCATCATCACTGGTCATCAGAGAAATGCAAATCAAAACCACAATGAGATAACATCTCACACCAGTTAGAATGGCAATCATTAAAAAGTCAGGAAACAACAGGTGCTGGAGAGGATGTGGAGAAATAGGAACACTTTTACACTGTTGGTGGGATTGTAAACTAGTTCAACCATTATAGAAAACAGTATGGTGATTCCTCAAGGATCTAGAACTAGAAGTATCATATGACCCAGCCATCCCATTACTGGGTATATACCCAAAGGATTACAAATCATGCTGCTATAAAGACACATGCACACGTATGCTTATTGCGGCACTATTCACAATAGCAAAGACTTGGAATCAACCCAAATGTCCATCAGTGACAGACTGGATTAAGAAAATGTGGCACATATACACCATGGAATACTATGCAGCCATAAAAAAGGATGAGTTTGTGTCCTTTGTAGGGACATGGATGCAGCTGGAAACCATCATTCTTAGCAGACTATCACAAGAACGGAAAACCAAACACCGCATGTTCTCACTCATAGGTGGAAACTGAACAATGAGATCACTTAGACTCGGGAAGGGGAACATCACACACCGGGGCCTATCACGGGGAGGGGGGAGGGGGGAGGGATTGCATTGGGAGTTATACCTGACGTAAATGACGAGTTGATGGGTGCTGATGAGTTGATGGGTGCAGCACACCAACATGGCACAAGTACACATATGTAACAAGCCTGCACATTATGCACATGTACCCTAGAACTTAAAGTATAATAATAAAAAATAAAAAAAAAATAGTTGGGAAAAAAAAAAAAGAAATGACCTAATTCCATGACACCCTTAAATAGTAGTTTTTATTTTTATTTTATTATTTTATTTTTTTTTTGAGACAGCTTCTCGTTCTGTCGCCCAGGCTGGAGTGCAGTGTTGTGATCTCAGCTCACTGCAAGCTCCGCCTCCTGGGTTCACGCCATTCTCCTGCCTCAGCCTCCTGAGTAGCTGGGACTACAGGCTCCGGCCACCATGCCAGGCTAATTTTTTGTATGTTTAGTAGAGACGGGATTTCACCGTGTTAGCCAGGATGGTCTCGATTTCCTGACCTCGTGATCCACCTGCCTTGGCCTCCCAAAGTGCTGGGATTACAAGCGTAAGCCATCGGCCCGGGCCTCAATAGAAGTTTATGTCCTAGTAAATAATGTAGACAGCATCTAATAAAGGACGCACAGTAGGAAATCTTATTTATTCTTTCTGGGATAAGTTGCCTAGTCTCAAAGTAGCTCACATTTTCTTGTCTGTAAGAAAATAATACCATCTTTTTCTACTTCATGGTATTTGTTATAAGAATATAATCGGAGAATACTTGTGGAAAGCCTTTAATTACAAATCCATACTTGAATGTGAATTTGTAAATATTACACATCTGGTTTGGCTCTGTTCTCTGGCTCTGCGTTGTCCATTTCTGAATGTCACTGGTTCATGTATTGTCACAGATGATTGCTGAATGTAGTTCTTAACATTAGTATTTTATTTGCTATGGGATTTCTTTGAAGCCTAATATAACTCTTTGAATAAAATATTTTTCTGCCATGTGCTTAGCATTTTTTTATGTTTAATCCATTTCCATAAAATGCTCTACATTTCCCCCTGAAGACTCCTCCAAGAAACCTCTAACTTACTACAACAGGAATAGTCCTTCTTGTCCTTGAGAGAATGATCAGCTCTAAAAGAAAGGAGCCAAGAGACATATCCTTTAAAAAATTATCTTCAATAAATAACAAATAGGTAAACTTCCCTCTTTATTCTTCAATAGCAATGTAGAAAAGACTTTGTTATTTTCCTGTGGTAATTGTTTTCCGAAGTTTAATTGGTGTTTCTATAGGCATGAGAAATGGGAAAAGGCTTTTAAAAGTCTCTTTTCTCACTCAGGTCAAATCTGAAAATGTGATGAGAACACCCCAGATTCTTGGAAATGTGATAAAGAACAGTGGCAATTTCCCCTTTCCCTCTTCTAAATTTCTTCCTTTTTTTTTCTTTGTTTTTTTTTTTTTTTTTGAGATGGAGTCTTGCTCTTTCTCCCAGGCTAGAGTGTAGTGGCATGGTCTCAGCTCACTGCAACCTCTGCCTCCCGGGTTCAAGCAATTCTCCTGTCTCAGCCTCCCGAGTAGCTGGGATTACAGGCATGCGCCACTATACCCAGCTAATTTTTGTGTTTTTATTAGAGATGGCATTTCACCATGTTGGCCAGGCTGGTCTCGAACCTTGACTTCAGGTCATCCGCTCGCCTCTGCCTCCTAAAGTGCTGGGATTACAGGCGTGAGCCACTGCATCTAGTTCCCTCTTCTTAATTTCAAACTTGATTCTATCCTCTGCCATTCATAAGCTATGTTAAAATTGGACAGTATGTAGAACATGTCCTATTTTCTACATTTCTTTATGTCTTGCATTTGAGGGTGGATTATCTCTCCAAAAACTGTTTTGACTAAGGCGATCCAATTTAGTGAAAGCAGAATTGATGCCGTCAACAACATTTCAAGTATTTCAATGGGAAAAGTTAGAAAATTATATTCATTTATGAGCTCAATGAAATTAGCGAACAAAATAAATTTACATTTTACATTACCATTTGTTTAATTCATGTCTCCCTCCATAAGAGCAGGGACTTTTTCTGCTACCAGTCACTGACCATAGATGTGTTGGTCTTACATTGGGTTAGGTAAGGGGATTGAAGATCTTAAGAGGGAATCTCTTTACTCCCTGCATTAGTTATCTGTTGTTGCATAACTAATTACTCCGGAACTTAGTAGATGAAAACAACATTTATTATCTCAGCAATGAACAATATTGGTAGTAAAAAGATAAGAAAGTCTTGGAACAGGCTTATGAATGGGCCTTTGGGAAGAAGCATAAAATGTGCAGTTTTCACATTAATGCCCACCAGAAAGCATCCACTGCAGAAAGGAAAAATCAGCAACCAAAATGTCACCAGCTTGCCTTTTGGACCCTCTGGTGCTTGTACAATGGGATTATGAATGTAGTGGCCACAGTTGTCACTGAAAGACTTTGCTCCTCTCAAAAGTCTGATGTAACTTCTGCCTCAACTGGATGCCTGATCTGCCAATAGCAGAGATCAACCCGGAGACCTTCAATGTGGTACCATTTCTCAAGGACACCAACTAACCTTTGACAGTAAGTTCATGATCTCAGACCCCTTCACACTGGAGAGGGCAGAAATTCATCCTTGTCCGAACCAATACACAGGGCTGCCTTCGTGGGTTTGCCACCTGCGAAGCTGCACAGACCCCAGACTTAGATGAATCACATGCTTAGTTTTAATGCTCTGGTATAATCCATTGTGAAATTCTTAATTGTTTTTGATCAAAGGACCCTGCATTCTCAATTTGTACTGGGTTCCACAAATTATGAAGCTAGTTCTGTTGAGGTATAATCTAGCTATGGACTTACCTTCCCTTTTCCTTGTTTCAGAGGCACAGACAACATCCGTATCCAAGAACTTAAGAACACCTGATTTACAGATAGATCTCACTAATATCACCTCTGATCAAGGGACCAGCTGGCAACAGAAGATGCAACAATGTATGCATGACTACAGAATCTAATGCTTCCACCATATCCCATGTCACTTAGAAGCAGCTGACCTGAAGAATTACAGAAGGTGATTTAATACGTGAAAGCTATCTACCGGAGCAGGGTGATAAAACTGATAAATATAATTTGTATAATTTGCATTGGAAACCAATGCCTTCTAGAACTTTACCTTCTTCTGTTTCTCAATTGTATTTAATATTGATAATTTTTAATCCTCTGAAACCATATTTTCTGTAAGTTTTTTTCTTGCCATTGGCAATTTTTCTTACCATATACAGGTATTTTTAAAAATACAATATCTAAGTTAGTTCAGGATTTCTTTTTAAAATGTTTGTCTTCTCTGTAGCATTATTCTAGTCAGCTATTAGTAGTAAATTAAAATGCAGTCTCTGAGGGTAGCAAGAATAGAAAAGACTTGAGGCAGTTTGAAGAATAAATCAATTTCTTACTAAAATATGTAAATTAAAGATGACTTTGAGTTTGCAACCTAGGCAATAAAACTGACCCAACCCCAAACAGGTTTAAGAGCACATTTAGGTTTTAGAAACTGAGAGAATATATTATGAATTATTTCAGATTGACTTTGGGAATTTCATTTTGGATTATTCCTTTAACTAGAGAATTATATGCAAATAAATTTTTGATTTAAAAATTATTTTCACTGGCTCAAGCCTGTAATCCCAGCACTTTGGGAGGCCGAGATGGGCGGATCACGAGGTCAGGAGATCGAGACCATCCTGG
>NW_012102687.1:2736443-2738234 GCF_000951045.1 Mandrillus leucophaeus | reverse complement strand
GAGACTCTGTCTCAAAAAAAAAAAAAAAAAAAAAAATTTCACTAGTATTTGTGAGAATATTATTCAATAATGCTATAGGAATTAATTAATTTATGTACATTCCAACCAAATAAGATTGTTTGGCAGTCTCTGAATTCCTTTCCCATTCTCCTTGGCCAGGAAAGTGGGGTCCTGGGTAACTACTATCAGATTATAATTTGCTTGTCCCACCATGCCAAACACTGGATCCTGATGACCCTGCACCAGGTAGGGGTGCCACTATTAACGATTTCACTGTGAAAGTGAAACATATCAAGAAAAAGGAGAACAGAAGTCATCCATGAGGACCTGCAAGCAATTCTAATTGCCAAGCATACTAATGTATGCAAAGTTCATTACAGACACTCCAGGCATCTGTTGTACTTCCAGGATAGCATAGAAACTCGCCAATAAACAAAGCTCTTGGAGGATGAAAATAGACTTCTGATGATTCCAAAATGCTGCCTTTATCCATCAACAAAGATGACAACATTGTTCTCCAAATCAAACATATTTCTCTCTCATGTTTCCCTTCGTTCAGGAGGAAAATGACTGATAGATTTCTCTTTTTTCTTTCCATGTTTTCTTAGAAGGAGAAGCAAATTTTGATTACATATACTACTATAGCATTGGATGACACCAGTTGAACACTAATCTGTTTTGCACGTGAAAAGAACATTTGACTGGAAAGTCAGAAAACTTGAGTTCATATTCTGGCTCTAGTAATGACCAAAACAGTGACCTTGGCCAAACACGATTCTTTTCTCAAACCCTGATGTATTCATTTGTAAAACAGAGTTTTATTGTGTGTACCGTCTCTCTTATGACTATGGTGTTTGGAGGATCAAATAAAATTATACATGCAAAAGAGTTCTGCATATCACAATTGCTACAGATGTGTTAAATATTTAATTTTTTTTTCCTGGTAAAATCTTGAGATCTCAGTTACCAGATGGCAGATGTGACAAGGTTAAGAAGGGACCCAGGAGGTCAAATATTCAAATTAAATGCAGCTATATTAACTACATTTTTATTGGATATCTCAAAATTGTGAGTAGACGAGAGTAAAATACCAAGCAGAATATATTTTGGTCTTGTTCTTGTTATACTTTTGACAAAACTAGGTCATGGTTTGCCCCTAGCATGGGATATCATTTAGGAAGCAGAAACAGCCTGGTAAGCATAATGTAATTCAAGTCAGGTAGAGTGGAAGAGTATTGTTTTCAAGTGTGTGTGGGAAGCAGAAACTGGTAAACCTAAACAAAGCATGAAAGGTGGACAAATTGAAAATGCTGTTTTACTAAAGTTATTAAAGTAACTGGTGAAGCAAGTTTGGTCAGGTAGCCTACAAGCTGTCATAAAGGATTACCATCTAAAGTGAGCCGGTTTGTTGTACCCATTTTGATCCTACTAAGTATTAAAATGCCTGGCTTTTTTTAAAATCAGAGTCTGAATTAAAGGCTTGTGTTCAGCTAGCTTATTTACAAATATGCTCCCAGGGAGTAGGTTTGAGGAACAGGTGGTGTAAACAGGGGAAAAGGAAAAGTCACATAAAGATGTATAATTAAGTTATCCACCCTAAAGGCAACTAGCATTTGCTCTTGTAGGGCCTTCTTCTTCTTCTTCTTTTTTTTATTATTATACTTTAAGTTCTAGGGTACATGTGCACAACGTGCATGTTTGTTACATATGTATACATGTGCCATGTTGGTGTGCTGCACCCATTAACTCATCATTTACATTAGGTATATCTCCTAATGCTATCCCTCCCTC
>NW_012102687.1:2734774-2736393 GCF_000951045.1 Mandrillus leucophaeus | reverse complement strand
GTTGAAGTCTCCCATTATTATTGTATGAGAGTCTAAGTCTCTTTGTAAGTCTCTAAGGACATGCTTTATGAATCTGGTTGCTCCTGTATTGGGTGCATATATATTTAGGATAGTTAGCTCTTCCTGATGAATTGATCCCTTACCATTGTATAATGGCCTTCTTTGTCTCTTTTGATCTTTGATGTTTTAAAGTTTGTTTTATCAGAGACTAGGATTGCAACCCCTGCTTTTTTTTTTGTTTTCCATGCGTGGTAGATCTTCCTCCATCCCTTTATTTTGAGCCTATGTGTGTCTCTGCATGTGAGATGGGTCTCCTGAAAACAGCAAACTGATGGGTCTTGACTCTTTATCCAATTTGCCAGTCTGTGTCACTTAATTGGACCATTTAGTCCATTTACATTTAAGGTTAATACTGGTATGTGTGAACTTGATCATGTCATTATGATATTACCTGGTTATTTTGCTCGCTAGTTGATGCAATTTCTTCCTAGCATCAATGGACTTTACATTTTGACATGTTTTTGCAATGGCAGGTACCTGTTGATCCTTTCCATGTTTAGTGCTTCCTTCAGGATCTCTTGTAGGGCAGACCTGGTGGTGACAAAATCTGTAAGCATTTGCTTGTCTGTAAAGGATTTTGTTTCTCCTTCACTTATGAAACTTAGTTTGACTGGATATGAAATTCTGGGTTGAAAATTCTTTTCTTTAAGAATGTTGAATGTTGGCCCCCACTCTCTTCTGGCTTGTAGAGTTTCTGTCGAGAAATCTGCTGTTAAGTCTGATGGGCTTCCCTTTGTGTATAACCCGATCTTTCTCTCTGGCTGCCCTTAACATTTTTTCCTTCATTTCAACTTTGGTGAATCTGACAATTATGTGTCTTGGAGTTGCTCTTCTCAAGGAGTATCTTTGTGGCATTCTCTGTATTTCCTGAATTTGAATGTTGGCCTGCCTTACTAGGTTGGGAGAGTTTTCCTGGATAATATCCTGCAAAGTGTTTTCCAACTTGGTTCCATTTTTCCCGTCATTTTCAGGCACACCCATCAGACGTAGATTTGGTCTTTTCACATAATCCCATATTTCTTGGAGGTTTTGTTCATTTCTTTTTACCCTTTTTTTCTCTACACTTCTCTTCTCCCTTCATTTCATTCATTTGGTCTTCAATCGCTGATACTCTTTCTTCCAGATGATCGAGTCAGTTACTGAAGTTTGTGCATTTGTCATGTAGTTCTTTTGTTATGGTTTTCATCTCTATCAGTTCTTTTTAAGGACTTCTCTACATTGGTTATTCTAGTTAGCCATTTGTCAAATCTTTTTTCAAGATTTTTAGTTTCTTTGTGCTGGTTATGTAGTTCCTCCTTTAATTCTGAGAAGTTTGATCGACTGAAGCCTTCTTCTCTCGACTCATCAAAGTCATTCTCCATCCAGCTTTGTTCCGGTGCTGGCGATGAGCTGCGTTCCTTTGGAGCAGAAGATGTGCTCTTATTTTTTTGAATTTCCAGCTTTTCTGTACTGCTTTTTCACCATCTTTGTGGTTTTATCTGCCTTTGGTCTTTGATGATGGTGACGTACTGATGGGGTTTTGGTGTGGGTGTCCTTTTTGTTTGTTAGTTTTCCTTCTA
>NW_012102687.1:2734369-2734724 GCF_000951045.1 Mandrillus leucophaeus | reverse complement strand
GTGCCATGTTGGTGTGCTGCACCCATTAACTCATCATTTACATTAGGTATATCTCCTAATGCTATCCCTCCCTCCTCCACCCTCCCCACAATAGGACCCGGTGTGTGATGATCCCCTTCCTGTGTCCAAGTGATCTCATTGTTCAATTCCCGCCTATGAGTGAGAACATGCGGTATTTGGTTTTCTGTTCTTGCAATAGTTTGCTGAGAATGATGGTTTCCAGCTGCATCCATGTCCCTACAAAGGAAATGAACTCATCCTTTTTATGGCTGCATAGTATTCCATGGTATATATGTGCCACATTTTCTTAATCCAGTCTGTCACTGATGGACATTTGAGTTGATTCCAAGTCTTT
>NW_012102687.1:2728087-2728708 GCF_000951045.1 Mandrillus leucophaeus | reverse complement strand
TTTTGGCTTTTGTTGCCGTTGCTTCTGGTGTTTTAGACATGAAGTCCTTGTCCATGCCTCTGTCCTGAATGGTATTACCTAGGTTTTCTTTCTTTTTTTTTTTTTTTTGAGTATTTCCATGCACCATTTATTTGCAATATTTAATACACTAAATTGTTGCCCAAAAAGAGAAAAATCCATGAGGAACAAACCATCCAAATTCCAAATAAAAATAAGGCAAATATTATTGATTATTATTATTTTGCATCAGTTTTTAATTTTGCTTCACAAAGCACTGTTAAATGATTTTTACTTTTGTTTAACTGTGTTGTATTTTGCTTATCATCAACTTTTGCAAATAATTTTTCTTTCAAAAAGTGTTCTTCCACATGGTATTAATCACTGAACATTACAATATGATCCCAAATTCCACACCCCAGGCAAGCTCTCCACCCATTCCACCTCAGCCCTCTAATTAAGGCAAAAAATAAGGTTGGGGATCTTTCTGAGAAATAAATACATGTCATAAAAAGAGCCAAACTCTGTAAAATATTTAAAGAGGTTTAAATATTTTCAGAAGCCAAATATGGTGACCAATGCCTGTGACACAGACCCAGGAGGTCCTGAGAACATGTGCTCAAG
>NW_012102687.1:2672498-2723452 GCF_000951045.1 Mandrillus leucophaeus | reverse complement strand
TGGTGTGGGTGTCCTTTTTGTTTGTTAGTTTTCCTTCTATCAATCAGGACCCTCAGCTGTAGGTCTGTTGGAGTTTGCTTGAGGTCCACTCCAGACCCTGTTTGCCTGGGTATCAGCAGCGGAGGCTGCAGAAGGTAGAATATTGCTGAACAGTGAGTGTTGCTGTCTGATTCTTGTTCTGGAAGCTTCGTCTCAGGGTTGTACCCCGCTGTGTGAGGTGTGAGGTGTGAGGTGTTGGTCTGCACCTAGTGATGGATGTCTCCCAGTTAGGTTAATCAGGGGTCAGGGACCCACTTGAGCAGATATTCTGTCCATTCTCAGATCTCAACCTCCATGCTGGGAGATCCACTGCTCTCTTCAAAGCTGTCAGACAGGGGCATTTACCACTGCTGAGGTTTCTGCTGCTTTTTGTTTAGCTATGCCTTGTCCCCAGAGGAGGAGTCTACAGAGGCAAGCCAGCCTCCTTGAGCTGTGGTGGGCTCCACCCATTTTGAGCTTCTGGTGGCTTTGTTTACCTACTTAAGCCTCAGCAATAGCGGGGACCCCTCCCCCAGCCTCACTGCCACCTGGCAGTTAGATCTCAGACTGCTGTACCAGCAATGAGGGAGGTTCCATGGGCGTGGGACCCTCTGGGCCAGTTGTGGGATATAATATCCTGGTGTGCCATTTGCTAAGACCCTTGGTAAAGCGCAGTATTAGGGTGGGAGTTACCCGATTTTCCAGGTGTTGTGTGTCTCAATTTCCTTTGACTAGGAAAAGGAATTCCCTTCCCCCTTGTACTTCCCAGGTGAGGGGATGCCTTGCCCTGCTTCAGCTCTCACTGGTCGGGCTGTACCCGCAGTCCAGCGCCAACTGTCTGACATGACCCAGTGAGATGAACCCGGTACCTCAGTTGAAAATGCAGAAATCATCCGTCTTCTGTGTCGCTCATGCTGGGAGCTGGAGGCTGGAGCTGTTCCTATTCGGCCATCTTGGGTGCTCCCTTACTCCTGTAGGGCCTTCTAAGGAGCCGTGTGAAATATTTCTGTGAACCGACTGCCTGTAGGAAAAAAGAAGAAAATTTTTATTCATCATCTCCTGTCATCCATTGGCTCAGGGTTCTCCATGAGGTAACTCCCCGACACAACTGTATATGCGGAGTGCAGAGAGGTTTTCCATAGTCAAACAAGTGCCCGCATCCAGGAAACAACTGCTATTGGAACAGTACCCAAGCCCAAACCGGTAAAGCTGTACTTACTTGAAGCCAATAAACGCTTATGTGGAAGGTCAGCACAGGTGTGGCAGAAATCCAAGGTGGGACTGGCGGGAGAAATGCCACACTAAAAGTTGCATTTTAACGTTTCATACAAATGGAAAGCTGTCAGGGTAAAGAGACAAGAACAATTTTTATAAGTAAAAAAATTATTAAAAAATAAGCCAAGATGGGGCTGGTTACCACTAATTCTAATTAAAATATATAATGCAGCATATATGCCCTTCCATTTTCTTTGGATGAGTAGGGTCGTTTCATTTTCTGTTTTTATGAAGAGTATAGAAATCCTGGATATTTATTGGCCTACTGAATGAATTAAATCTAACCTAGAGGGAATAGAATCCTCTTCAATTCAATTTGATTTGATATTTTAAAAGACGAGAATGAAAGTTGTCCTTCAATTTCAGAAATAAACGAAATTCATCATTTCATAAAGTGTGAAGTATTTCTTTTATCTGTTGGAGTGTACAAGCAGTTTCCTGAGAATGAAGCTTATTACTTTCATTGGATAAGGCTTCTTATTTCTCACATCTTGAAATCAGAATTGTAGAGATAAAATAACTCAAATGAATAAAGTAATCATTAAATAATTATAAGGTTTAAATAACTGTAGAAGAAACTATAAGATTCCAACGTGATGCTGCATGCTCATAGGATAAATATATCCAGTGCTTTCTAAATTTTGTGTATTGGATACATACTCATTAAAAACCTCAAGGATTTTATTTCTAAACTGTTTCTGTGTCAAATTGCTACTTCTGCTACTTGCCTTTCAAACCTCACAGCAATAACCAATTTTATTTTTTATATTAAAGCTAATCTTGGGCTTCATATCATGAAGTTCCCACACAGCAAAAATGTCTCTTGCTGTTGATTTCTGTGATCATACCGTTTACTCCGGCTTCTTCTAAATGTGTGTGTGTGTGTGTGTGTGTATTTTGCAAATTTACTTATCTAAGGTCTCAACTCTATAACTACCTCATTCCATATATACACACTCTTACTACAGATGCCTCTTCTAGTCCTCCTTGTACTCATTTTTGCCAATCACCAAGAATTTCTCTGTTTCAATAGGTCATGAAATTTTTAGAAATTTATGAGAGTATTTAATATGGAAATGTTTTTTCTAGACATTCCACAGTTTTTGTTCAACTTGTTTTTACTCCATTCAAGAAATTACCTCTTCAAGAGCACAAAATAAGTCTATCTTTGTGAAAGTGTTTGTTTACTTTGTTTGTGGGGAAGGTGAAAAGAAGTAATGCAAAATGTCAAGCACTATTAGTGGTGCTAAAAATATGGAATGCTAAATGAAGTAATCATATTAATTTTAACTTCAGAAGAAATTATTTGTATTTCAAACAAGCATGATATTCATCAATTGTCATCTACACCTAAGACAGAGGAAATAAATAATAATTACTATTTAGTAGGTACTGTGATCATTACATTCATAAACCCACCACAGCCTACTAAGGCAGGTAAGTACTTCAGTGGTAAAAATGAAAACTCAGAGAGATTATTGGACTTGTTCAAGACTATATTACCTATCATATTTAGAATAAAATTCAAATTCCTTTCATGTTCTTACTGGTTTCATCCTAGCATACACAGGAAATCTGTTCTTTTATTTATGTATTTTATACCTTGGTAAAAAATAATGCAAGAAGCATCACATAAACTAAATTCATAATTTAAAGGCTTCTTATGAAAAGAATTTCTAGGACCAGATGGCTTTATCCATGACTTCTATAAAACATTTGAGGAGAAACAATACCAGTATTACCCAACCACCCTTCAGATAACAGATGAAAGGTGAAAGAGGACTATCATTTTCCAACTCATTTTGTGAAATCCAAATGTTTCATTTCTTCCTGGCAAAGTATTTATATATATATAGCAAGAGTCATGCAGAATGATGGTTCCTAAGAGACTAAAATGGAGGAAAGCATTCAAAATCCCATTAAAAATAGAATAGATAAATTGTGGTATATCCAGACAGTAAAATGCAATGAGAATGAGCAAACTGCAGCCACATCCATCAACATCTATTTCTGCATCAAAAATAACGTTGAGAAGTTAAAGTCAGCTAAACATACTGTCTCCAATTCCATCCAGGTTGCTGCAAATGCCATTATTTTGTTCCTTTTCATGGCTGAGTAGTATTCCATGGTATGTACAGTTTCTTTATCCACCCACTGATTGATGGACATATGGGCTGGTTCCATAATTTTGCAATTGAAAATTGTGCTGCTATAAACATATATGTACAACTATCTTCTTAGTATAATGACTTCTTTTCCTCTGGGTAGATATGCAGTGGTGGGACTGCTGGATCAAATGATAGTTGTACTTTCAGTTCTTTAAGGAATATCCACACTGTATTCCATAGTTGTACTAGTTTACTTTTCCACCAACAGTGTAAAAGTGTTCCCTTTTCACTGCAATCCCATCACAGTTATTATTTTTTGATTTTTTGATTATGGCCATTCTTGCAGGAGTAAGGTGGTATCACATTGTGGTTTGGATTTGCATTTCCCTGATCATTAGTGATGTTGAACTTTTTTTTTTTTCATATGTTTATTGGCTATTTGTATATCCTCTTTTGAGAATTGTCTAGTCATGCCTTTATCCCATTTTTGGGTAGGATTTTTTGTTTTCTTTTTAATTTGTTTGAAATCTGGTAATGTGATGCCTCTAGATTTGTTCTTTTTGCTTAGTCATGCTTTGGCTATGCAAGCTCTTTTTTGATTCCATATGAATTTTAGGATTGTCTTTTCTAGTTCTGTGAAGAATGACTATGGTATTTTGATGGGAATTGCAGTGCAATTGTAGATTGCTTTTGGCAGTTTGGTCACTTTCACAATATTGATTCTATCCATCCATGAACATGGAATGTATTTTCATTTGTTTGTGTCTTCTATGATTTCTTTAAGCAGTGTCTTGTAGTTTTCCCTGTATAGATCTTCTACCTTGTGGTTAGGTATAGTCCTAAATGTTTTATTTATTTGTTTTGCGGCTGTCATAAAAGGGATAGAGTTCATGATCTGATTCGCAGCTTGGTCGCTGTTGGTGTATAGCAGAGCTACTGATTTGTATACATTAATTTTGTATTCTGAAACTTTGATGAATTCATTTATCAGTTCTAGTAGCTTTTTGGAGGAGTCTTTAGGGTTTTCTAGGTATACGATCATATCATCAGCAAACAGTAACAGTTTGACTTCCTCTTTATCAATTTGGATGCCTTCCATTTCTTTCTCTTGTCTGGTTTTTCTGGCTGGGAATTCCAGGACTACGTTGAATAGAGGTGTTGAGGGTGGGCATCCTTGTATTGTTCCAGTTCTCAGAGGGAATGCTTTCAATTGCTGCCTTTTCAGTATTATGGTGGCTGTGGATTGTCATAGATGGCTTTCATTACATTAAGGCCTGTCTCTTGTATGCTGACTTTGCTGAGCGTTTAATCATAAAGGAATGCCAGATTTTGGTAAATGCTTTTTCTGCATCTATTGAAATTATCCTGTGATTTTTGTTTTTAATTCTGTTTATGTGGTGTATCACATTTATTGACTTGCATATATTAAACCATCCCTGCATCCCTAGCATGAAACCCACTTGGTCATGGTGGATTATCTCTTTGATATGCTGTTGGATTCAGTTAGCTAGTATTTTGTTAAGGATTTTCGCATCTATATTCATCAGGGATATTGGTTTATAGTTTTCTTTTTTTTATGTCCTTTTCTGGTTTTGGTATTAGGGTGATACTGGCTTCATAGAATGATTCAGGGAGAATTCCCTATTTCTCTATATTGTGGAATCCAACAGGATTAGTACCAATTCTTCTTTGAATGTCTGATGGGATTCAGCTATTAATCATCTGGTTTTGGACTTTTTTTGTTGGCATTTTAAAAATTACTATTTCAGTCTTGCTGCTTGCTATTTGTCTGTTCAGGTTTCTAATTCTTCCTGGTTTAAGCTAGGATGGTTGTATATTTCTAGGGATTTACCATCTCCTCTAGGTTTTCTAGTTTAGGTGCATAAAGGTGTTCATAGTGGCCTTGAATGATCTTTTGTGTTTCTGTGGTGTCAGTTGTAATATCTCACATTTTATTTCTTATTGAGCGTGTTTGGATCGTCCCTCTTTTTTCCTGATTAATCTCTCTAGTTGCCTATCAATTTTATTCATCTTTTCAAAGGACAAGCTTTTTGTTTCAATATATTTTGTACTGTTTTTTGTTGTTTCAATTTCATTTAGTTCTGCTCTCATCTTGGTTATTTCTTTTCTTCTGCTGGATTTGGGTATGGTTTGTTCTTGTTTTTCTAGTTCTTTGAGATGTGACATTAGATTGTCTATTTGTGCTCTTTCAGACTTTTTGATGTGGGCATTTAAGTCTACGAACTTTCCTTTTAGCACTGCCTTTGCTGTATCTCAGAAGTTTTGACAGGTTGTGTCACTAGTATCATTCAGTTCACAGAATTTTTAAATTTCCTTCTTGATTTGTTGACTCAATGATCATTCATGAGCAGGTTATTTAGTTTTCACGTATCTGCATGGTTTTCAGGGTTGTTTTTGAGGTTGATTTTCAATTTTATTCCACTGTGGTGAGACAGAGTACTTGACATAATTTCAGTTTTCTTAAATTTATTGAGATTTGTTTTGTGGCCTATTATATGTGCTATATTGGAGAATGTTCCATGCCCTGATGAATACAAAGTATATTTTGTAGTTGTTGGGTAGGATATTCTGTAACTATCTGTTAATTCCACTTGTTCCAGAGTATGGTTTAAATCCATTGTTTCTTTATTGACTTTCTGTCTTGATGACCTGTCTAGTGCTGTCAGTGGAATATTGAAGTTCCCCACTATTATTGTGTTGCTGTCTATCTCATTTCTTAGGTCTAGTAGTAATGGTTTTATAAATCTGGGGGCTCCAGTGTTAGGTGCTTATATATTTAGGATTATAATACTTTCCTATTGGACAAGACTTTTATTATTATATAATGTTCTTCTTTATCCTTTTTAACTGCTGTTGCTTTAAAGTTTGTTTTGCCTGATATAAGAATAGCTACTCCTGCTCACTGTTGGTGTTCATTTGCATGGAATGTCTTTTTCCACTCTTTTACCTTAGGTTTATGTGAGTCCTTATGTGACAGGTGAGTCTCTTGAAGGCAGCAGATATAAGATTGGTGAATTCTTATCCATTCTGCAACTCTGTATTTAAGTGGAGCATTTAGGCCATTTACATTCAATGTTAGTACTGAGATGTGAGGTAGCATTCCATTCCTCATGCCATTTGTTGTTGAGTAGCTTTTTTTAAAATTTGTTTTTTTATTTTTGTTTTATGGATACTGTGAGATTCATGCTTTAAAGAGGTTTTAGTTTTGTTGTGTCTCCAGGATTTGTTTCAAGATTTAGAACTCCTATTAGTAGTTCTTGTAGTGCTGGCTTGGTAGTGGTGAATTCTCACAGCATTTGTCTGAAAAAGACTGTATCTTTCCTTCATTTATGAAGCTTAGTTTCAGTGGACACAAAATTCTTAGCTGATAATTGTTTTGTTTAAGGAGGTTGAAGATAGAGCCCCAATCCCTTCTAGCCTGTAGGGCTTTTGGTGAGAAATCTGCTGTTAATCTGATAGATTTTCCTTTATAGGTTAACTCATGCTTTTGCTTCATGGCTCTTAGTATTCTTTCCCTTGTCTTTACTTTAGATAACTATGTGCCTAGGCAATGATCTTTTTGTGATGAATTTCCCAGGTGTTCTTTGAGTTTCTTGCAGTTGGATGTCTATGTCTCTAGCAAGGCTGGGGAAGTTTTCCTCAATTATTCCCTCAAATATGTTTTCCAAACTTGTAGATTTCTCTTCTTCCTCAAGAGCACCAAATAGTCTTAGGTTTGGTCATTTAAGATTATCCCAAACTTCTTGGAGGCTTTGCTCATTTTTTAAATCCTTTTTTCTTTGTCTTTATTAGTTTGGGTTATTTTGAAAACCTTGTCTTTGAGCTCTGAAGTTCTTTCTTCTGCTTGTTTGATTGTATTGCTGAGACTTTCCAGCGCATTTTGCATTTCTATATGTGTGTCCTTGATTTTCAGAAGTTGTAACTGTGTTTTATTTATGCTATTTCATTGAATATTTCTCCCCTCATATCTTCTAACATTTTTTGGATTTCATTACTTTGGAGTTTACCTTTCTCTGGTGCCTCCTTGATTAGCTTAATAATCAACCTTCTAATTTTTTTTTTTCTTGTCAAATCATGGGTTTCTTCTTGGTTTATTGTTGGTGAGCTAGCGTGATTTTTTGAGGTTGTTAAAGAACGTTGTTTTGTCATATTGCCAGAACTGTTTTTCTGGTTCCTTCTCATTAGGTAGACTATGTCGGAGGGAAAATCTTGGACTCAAAAGCTACTGTTCAGATTTTTGTTTTGTCTCATGGGGTCCTCCCTTGATGTAGTACTCTCTCTCTTTCCCTAGGGGTGTGGCTTTCTAAGAACCAAACTGTACTAATTGTTATTGATCTCTTCTGGACCTAGCCTGGAACCTAGGGCTGCTGGGTTCCAGGCTGCTACTGGGTGTTGTCTGCACAGAGTCCTGAGATGTGAACCATCTTCAGGTCTCTCAGTCATGGATAGTAGCACCTGTTGTGGAGATGGCAAGGAAGTGAAATGGACTCTATGAGGGTTCCCAGTTGTACTATTGTTGTTTATTGCACTCGTTTTTTTGTTCTTTGGCCTCCTGCCAGGAGGTGGCACTTCCAAGAGAGTATCAGCTATGGAAGTATACGAAGGATCAGGTGGTGAACAGTGCCTTAGAACTCCCAAAGGAATGTGACCTTTATCTTCAGCTACCAGAGTTGGTAGAGTAAGACCATCAGGTGGAGGCAGGATTAGGCATGTCTGAGCTCAGAATTTCCCTTGGTGGGGCTTGCTGTGACTGCTGCGAGGGATGGAGTGTGGTTTCCAGGTCAATGGAGTTATGTTCCCAGAAGGACTTTGGCTTTCTTTGCTGTGTCATGCAGGTCTCCAGGGAAGTGGGGAAAGCCAGCAGATACAGGCCTCACCCAGCTCCCATGCAACCAAAAAGGGTAGTCTCACTCCCACCATGCTTCCTCCAACGGCACTGAATTTGTTTCCAGGCAGTGGGTGAGCAGGACTGAGAACCTGCCCCAGGCTACTAGCCTCCCAACTTAGAAAGCAAGCAGGGCTTTCAGGTTTTGTCCCTCCCTGCCTGCCTACTTCCGCACTCCGGATTTATCCTCTCCCTTGAGTTCTGTCCAGAAAACTTCATGTTCAGTGGAATTGTTACAAAGTTTAGCTAGAGTTTCCCTTCCCCCGAGGTCTTTTTCCAGTTCCTTTGGCAGCCCTCCCCAAGGACCCCTGTGAGACAAATCAGAAATGGCTTCCCTGGGGACCGAGAGACTTCATCTACTCCTGTATTTCACTGAGCTCTCTAAATTATTTCAGCTCTAGGTCAGGTCAAATCCTCCTGTGATCTGGACCTTCAGTTTCCCCAGTGAGGGTATGTATTCAGGGGAAAACGATCACCTTTTCCCACTTTCACAGGCACTCAATTTTTTGCCTGGCTCCCGGGTACTGCAGGAGCAATCTGCTTCCTTCAAAGGTTCTGTGGATTCTCTCAGTTTTTCTGTTATGTTCCTGCAGCAGTTCTTGGAGTAAAAGTTCATGATGTGAGTCTCCACATGCTGCTCTATTTGTCCAAGTGGGAGCTGCAATTTAGTCCTGCCTCCTATCTGCCACTTTTTCCTCACTATTCTATACGTATACCTAAAACTAATTTGCTGTTTTATGGATTGTTCTTTATATGTAAATTAAGTCAAAGTCGCTAATAGTATTGTTCAGGTATTCTATATGCTTACTGATTTTCTGAAGATATATTCTATCAGTTGCTGAGCAAGGCTGCTAGACTCCTTTTGGAATCCCCCTCTCTGTGCTATGGCTTGGAAACTATCTCGTGGTAGGACATTGAAAGCAATTGTAGGTATAATTTGCTTTTTTTCCTTTTTCTCATGAGAAACAATCTCATGCTGCCTGTTCACCAATATCTGAAAACATACTTCTATATATTTGTTTATTTCATGTTGTTTAACATAGATTGATAATCTTGTCATTATTACTCAATTTTAGCTCAAATCCAAAGAACCTTTCTCTCATTTTCATGTTTTATTTTTCTTTTGAAATCTCCTGATACGGTATTTTTATGATTCAGTTTTTTTCCAAATCAGTTTTTAAATTTGTATCATTGTATATTAATTTTTTAATTTACCTTAATAAGATCTTTTAAATGTAATCCTAAGATTTCTTTAAAATTCTCTAATCTTCTCCTTAGATTTCACATCTTGTACTTGTTTTCCAAAAATGTCTTATGTCTCTTCCATTAATCCTTTTTCAGCTTTATGCTTTTCTTTTGGATCTTTAGGATAAATTTCCCCATCTTTTTTTCTTCATAATTTAAAAAAAAATGTTTTTAAATTAGCAGACTTTATCTTTTGAGGAGATTTTAACTATACAGAAAAATTGACAGGAAGTACAGAGAATTTATATATATCCCTGCCCTTCCTAGTTTTCCCTATTATTAACATTTTGCATTTGTATAATGCCTATGTTACCGTTGATAAGCCAATATGGATCCATTATTATTAGTCAAAGCCCATAGTTTACAATAGAGTTTACTCTGTGAATGAGGCAGTAATATATGAAACTTATATAAAAGAGTGAATCTATGAGATAGACAAATTATGCCTTTTCTTCTAAAAAAAGAATGTGATAGTGAATTATTTATATATTAAGAGATAAATGGGAGGGAGTTAAGTGATTGAATCTAGTAGCTTAGATTGCAGTGTGAAGTGGTATGTAATGCCATTTGCTGGGAAACACATGCATATCAAGGAAAAAAATAAAAGCATATTTTGAAGCAAAATTATATATTAAAAAAAGCATCTTCCACGTCCCAAAATATTTCTGAATAACTGGAAGTTTTATATTATTGATCAAGTAAATAAAAATGCATTAAAGACACTCTGCCTCCATACACAACTGAGGCAGAAAATTCAAATAGTACATTGAGGTGAACTGCTAGTGTCTTAACTCTTTGGGAATGCTTCTAACTGTGAACAATCCTGGATCTAATTCTCAAGTACCTAGGGGAGCCTTCAGAGGTTAGGTCAGTTCCAAATTTCATTCTCAGTCAGCAAGAGGGAGATATGTCTTCTTGAAAAAAATGGTTTGGCTGTTTGCAAGTGTCTACAGGGTCCAATTTTGCAATTTTGTTAGTTTGTTCTGCAACATATTGGAAAACCAGTTTATGACCTATAAAATCTGAGTTTCTAGGGACAATATGACCAGGTTATATTTCATTTTTTTTTTTTTAATACATGTGAGAGTCAACCCATTAGTTCAACAATTGGTGAAAATATCATAGCACATTTTGATAATATCTTGCAATCAAATTATGTTACTGGTAATAGTATAGAGTTTTTGTTTTCTTTTATTACTAAATTAATCATGATTCTATGTTGGGTGTTTTTAAATTGGCATTTTCAATTTTATTGTTAATGATACTTTTGTAAATTACTCTTTTAGTGCAACTCTATTGGCTTGAGAAGTAATGGTGCTTCCCTGGGTATTCAAGCTATTGTCACATTAGCACTGGAAAAAATCTGCCTAATTAGATTTCTCAGAAACTTTTCTTTCCTATTGAGGAAGCACATAAACAAAATTACATCTCTTCAAAATAATTAGAATTGTAGTAACAATCAAAGTATTTCTTTTTTGATATAAAAACTACCAGTATTTCTTAATTTGTATCTGCTGCACTATGACTCTTTGTAAAATGCCCCAGTGGGAGTGTTTTAATCTTGCTCAGAATTTCCATGGCCAATATATGGTTTTGTAATAATTCTACTTTTTTCTAGTATTTATTATGATTATTATTTTTAAAAAATCTCTTCTACAGAAAGCTCCATCAAAGCATTACTAGACATATTGCCAAAGGAAAAATCAGAGAAGACTACAAAAAGAAATACAGCAGCCAAAGTTTGAAAAGAGTGTTTACGGTGCATGTCCATATAAAGATTTGTATTTAAAATCCCTATATTAATAATAAAAGTTTCATAAAACCCACAAGCTAATGGCTACATCAGATATATAGGAAATGGGATAGGGATATGAGTAGATAAGAAAAAAAGGCAAGGGGGCCTTGTAAAGGGTTGGATTCCTTAGTTCTGTTTCATCAGTCAGTCATCAGTAATAGACCTAGATCTGTTGCTCTTTTTTATAAAAATCAGACAATAATCCCTTTCCTCTAAGACAGTAGTTCTCAACCGGGAGAAATTTGACAATGTTTAGAGATAATTTTGGTTGTCACAAATGGGAATTCGGGAGTGTTAGTTACTAGCTTCTGGTGGGTAAAGGCGGGGAATGCTACCAAACATCCTACAATAAACAGGACAGGCCGCCACAACAGAGCACTATCTGGACCAAATAATGCCGAAATTGAGAAACACTGCTCCAAAGCAATATGGGAATGATTTTTTTCTTAACTTATACTTCTTTTCAGAAATCTTTCTCAGAAATTCTTCCCCTTGACGCCAAAGAGGTTATCCTTCATGTTCATTTCAGCTTGATTTTGACTGTAAACAAAACATTTCTGGGGAATATGGCATGGAAGTTGAGAAGAGTGACAACTATCTATATAATTTGCCATGGCAACACACTCCCTTTGGATATTATTGAAGATAATTTTTAATGTCTATTGGAGAGATATTTTTCTGAAATATAAGATTAACATTTGAAATGGTATCTATTGCTTCTGAAACATTTCGGCCTAATATTGTTGTATTTTCTCTGCATGATGACACATTTCAATTCAGTTTTTTTGCTTGAGGTGCATTTTTTGTTTTATAAGACTTGGTTCAGGACAAATCATTTATTATGTCATCAGTTTGCTCCCTACCTTTCTGGAAAAGCATTTTCGACCCTAAAATTTCTGGCATACATATTCTAGAAGACATAATAGCAACAATTTCCTGCTTAAAAAGAGCTATAAGATATGAATTAGTGTCATGATGACATCAGAATCTGTTAAATTCTTGAAGCAAGAACAGAGGGGTGAGTTAGGGGAATTTGTTGATTTCACAGTCATGATGTGGGGGTCTTAATTAGAATAAAATAGTATAAGTTTAAATTCAAAATATAGATAGCATAAGTAATCACAAAGCCCATGAAGTAAACAGATCACATATAGAAGATATCTGGTACTTCCGGGATTAGGTTGGATTACGACACCAGCTTAAACACTCTAATTGTTGAACTCATTTCTTTACTGAAATAGGAATCAAATTAAATTAAATTAAATTCCTATTTATTGAAATAGGAATCTAATCTACACTTGTATATGCATAGTGGTGGTTTGAAACTAAATTAAACTTTATAGCGTACTATAGTCCATTATTGTTTTAAGTAGATTTTAAAGGTTTTCTTTATAAGAAATGATCCGCAGCCACGAATGTATACATTAAGTACCTACAACCTTGAAATAACTGAATAAAAGGCAGTGCTGTATAGCAATTATGTGACTTGATTTCTGTGCCAGACATATCTTCATTTGATTTTATGCTTGATAATTTCACAGTTGGGAACACTGAGAAAAGTTTCTGATTTTTTAGGTTAGCTACATTGTAGGAGTCAAGAATATTTATAATTGGTAATTTTTCCTTGCTTTTCCCAGAACTAATGAATTTATACAATAAAACAACAAACATGGTCCAAATTATTTATATTTTCAGGCTTTCTGTCTTTTTCTACCACACACACAAACACAAACTTATATGTATAAAGATGTTTATACATGTATGAATATTATATTTCTACTTACTGATAATGGTGTGAAGATTAAATAAGACAATGCATGCTCAGTGATAAGTTCGTTGTCTTGACATATTAATAGCTCAATGATTTCCAGTTATTACTATTTCCAAATGTCAGACATATCATATTTAAAGGACTGTTTTTGAATAACCACAAACAACCACCAAAGAATAGCAAATATATTTCTTTTTGTTGCTAATCCTCATTCCTTTAAGGCTTATATACAATTATTAAAAATTATATCACAAAATTGTACATTCTAAGGAAATTTTGGTGTTATTTAGTCTCATTTGTCAAGAGCCAGAGACTTTTCAGAACATTCCAAAGTTGGCTTTGAAGATGTCCCTGGCTCATATTTACCAAAATGGTAAATATGGTAAATACATCTTTTCGTCGTGAAGCCAAGAAGGATTGTCTCTTTTGAGATACTTTTTGAGAAAAAGTAAGAACATCAGGTTGAGCATCTCTAAGTTCAAATGAAATAACACTACGATGAGGGGCATGTTCTTTTCCACATTTGCCCAGACGTTTGAATGGATGATAAAATGCTTAGAGGTTTTTAAAATTCATTTTGAAGAAACAAGCTTTTATGTGTTCCCTTTCATTTAATGTGCATTTTTCTCTCAATTTAAAATAGATTTAAATAAGTTGACTAACTAGTAAAAGCAATGCTGACTGAGAAATAGGCCGTCCACTCTGTAGACCTAGGAAATATAATTTAGAATTTTAGCAGATAATAAAACTTGAAATCTGTGCTGGTTTTAGGACAAACAAAATTAAAGCATGATTCAGCTGACAGTTCCTAATTTGCAACCTGAATGTTTCTTCATGATTTATGTCCTTATAAGTGTAAATATCCTCATCTATTTTTATATGCAATGTGGTTATAATTATTTATATGATGATTTATTTTTACAGCTAATCATTTACATACACTTTTATAAATAAAATAGCTTAAAACTGGTAGTTTGTAGATAAAATATATCTACAAATACGTCATTTTATATGCTGTCTTAATAGTCTATTATAATTTATGAATTAGCATGTGAATGTTTGATTTTAGGCAATTGCGGACTAAGTACTTAGACCAACATTTCTGAAGAAGCAAGAGACACACACACACACACACACACACACACACACATTTCTAAAAGCATCAGAGACACACCAAAGCAGTGAGGAACTGCAGGGCTAAGATCCAGAAGAGACAGACACAAGAAGCCTGGGGCTGTGTGTTTCTGGCTCCTTCTCTTTCAAAAGTGTTTGCCAATTAAAAAACAGGCCCAAGGGGCTGAAAAGTCAAGCAGAACTTTCAAGAGACTCATGAAACTGGCAACAGAAAATTAGGTGTCCAAGTTTGTCCAGATGGAGATGCCCTGGTAAATCCTTTGAATTAGGTTTGAATGTTATATAAGCTAGGATCGTGAAGTTTATACTTCAGGAGGCGTGATTAACCGGTCTTTACAAATGTAATTCAGGTAAAAATTTTGAGGTGAGAAAAGCATCCTTGATATTTGGGTTAGCCTGAATCCAATGACATGTGTCCTTATAAGAGACAGAGAAAAGACACGCAGAGAAAAGGGAGAAGCAACGTGACCACAGAGGTGGAGATGAAAATGATATGGCTACAAGCTAAAGCATGCCTGAAGCCACCAGAAGGAAGCAGCAAGGACACGATTATTCCAAATGATTGGAAGGAGCACAGCCCTACTGCCACCTTGATTTTAGACTTCTGGTCTCCAGAACTGTGGGAGAATACATTTCTGTTTCTTTAAGCCACCAAGTTTGTGGTAATTTGCTATGACAGCCCTAGGCAATTACTACAAAGCCTAAAAGTTGGATCATTAATCTTGAGAGTTGACCAGAAATTCTATTGATGAAAGCCTATGTCATGAGCCAGCAAAGTTTGCTGGTTCTCTGTTGGAACATTCTTTTCAGGCAAATGTTTCATTTATATCATCCTTCTGCTTAAGGCACTGTAGTGATCTAAAATTCCCTTGGCCACAAAAATGCATGCACTGTGGACTTACTTGAAAACTTACTGATGCTCTTAAAATGGGCTAGAAAAGTGTTAGAGCTGGTGGCATGTGAGCAACAGAGAATGACAGCCGACTAAAGAAGAGGGTGTTACAGGCATGTTAATTAAGCGGTTTTTTTCTTAGGTGGCTCAGAGAACAAGCTGAATATTCAGATGACTACAGGAAAGACAGAAGATTCTATTTCAATTAAGAAGTACTTACTATACAGAAAATGTTAAAAAAAAAAAAAGTCCTACAGCACAGTAAGATACATACATATATGATGGAAAGCCTCTTTCTCTCTTTTTACATGACTGTAAGATAACTGTAAGAGGAGAGATCAGCTGTAATAGCTGTTACTTTGCTGTTAAATATGATATATTCCATCATCTGAATATACATTAAACGTATGTCACATGCCATTAAAATTCTGGATTCTGGGGCTAAAGCAGTGAATAAGGCTAAAACAAGGTGCCTGTCCTTGTGGCATTTCCATCTTAGTTTAAAATTGTTTAAATGTAAAGTCATCTCTAAGCCAGGTGTGGTAGCACAGATCTGTAGTCCCGGCTACTCTGAAGGCTGAGGTAGGTGGATTCCTTAAGCCCAGATGGAGACTACAATGAGCTATAGTCATGTCATTACACTTCAGCTTGGGTTACAGAGCAAGACCCCATCTCTATTTTTGGGAAAAGAGTAATTTCTTTATCTTCTTTGCTCTTAAGCTTATTATAAAGCTAAGTTTTTAAAAAAGCACTTGACTAGTAGCATACACTCAAATTTCCACGTGTGTTTTGTTTTGTGAAAAATAACCAAAAGGTGAAGCAGGGATTCCCCTCTCCAAACACAATGGATTTCCAGTCACAGGAAAAAAGCAGAAAGAAATTTGGCCCTTGGATGAAAAATCAACATCCTGAAGACTGTCATTTATAAGTTTTTCTGTTTTTGGATGTGCCAAAGGAGATTAGGCAATGGGTTTTAAAGTATAGGCTACAGAGAATTGACTTACCATAAGAAAACAGGATCAATTTGAGGGCTTCTATTCCTAAAAGAGAAAGACCAAAAGTAGAAGAAAAGAAGAGAGAATAAGTAAATGAACAACATGGCTGAGCATCTGAAAGACCTTAAAGAAATTAGATGTTGAATATTGAATTGTTGACATTTTTGTGACACAAATCAAGTATGAGCACTAAAATTTAGTAACGGTCTCCATACACACAGTTCCTCTGAGTGAAAAAAAGTATTTGTAAAGTATTTGTGGGTGTATTTGTATGTATGTATGTATATCTGTACACACATACATACATATATATGTATTTTTTTCTCCCCAGAATAGAGTTGATATACATTTGATGTTAGAAGCACAATAAATATAGAGAAAAAAGTAATTCAGCAAAGGCAATAAGCTTGAACCAAAGATGACCATGGGAATATCAGAACTCTCCGAAATCAAAAAAATATAGAATATGAAAATAAACTTTATGTAATAGAGTATGGAATAAGAATTCAAATCAAATTTACCTCATTTTTTTTTTTTAGGCAGTGTGAGCCCAGCTGATGCCTGACTTATACAGAGAACAATGACTGTAGTCTCGTCACTCTCTGCCACTTTTAAAAGTTCAGTAATTATTAGTAGCAAGGATTGTTTTAAGAGAGAGAGAGAGAGAAACAGAGAGAGAGACTAATCTGTTAGAAAAATGATCTGACTACTACATCTGATACCTCAAAATTATTAGCCCACTTTCTATTCAATCAAATTATAAACTCGAGACACATTGTAAACTTATACTAATTCAAAATTATTTGTAATTTTGGCCACTTTTATTTTCTGCATATCTACTGAATTTTTAATGAAATCTTCATATCACGGTCCTAGATTTAGTCTTTACCACTTTCAATGCACTTCAATAGCTGCTATTCTTGTTTTCCCTATGACACTTCTGAAATCACATGATTACTGCCAAAACATTGATATTTAAAAAGAACAAAACTAGTGAGTTTATCCCCGATGATCATGTTACTTCTCTGTCCAAGAGTTTTCAATATTTCCCACTGTTTCCAGGATAATGTTCAAAGTCCTAAGCAGGACGTTCCAAACCTTCGAGATTTGTCCTTTGTTTGCCTTTCTAATGTGATCCGCCACATTCTAGCAGGTAGCATATAGTCACGCATAATGAGCTTCTGAGAGTCCAAGCACACCACAGTCTATAGCACTACCATAGATTTGCATATAATTTTCCCACGTTTCTGTCTGGCTAATGCTAAACCATTTTTAAGAGTAACTCTCATGTTACATTTGAGCCTTAGCTAAATTTCACAGTACTATGTGTCAAAATAACGTATCTTAAATCTATGAAGACCAATAGTCTATGGTATTTAATTTTAGGAGCTTCATAAAACAATTTGTTAAAGATAAAAGTCATAAGAATAATACAATAAATAAGTGAAGTTTTTGGTGTTACTAAGGGAATTCTGAAAATAAACCTAAATAGGATAAACATGAGCAGAATTTAGTTATGTGTACATTAAGGTATACTGGCACAAGAGTTTGGTAAAATATTTATCAAAACCTATGTAAAACACTTCAATAACTTTGTGAAGTATGTGCCAAATTCTAGACAAACAGATTTCGAGTTGAGAACAACCAACAACTATATTTAATCAATGTGATATGGAGGATTCTTTTATTCCCCACCTAGGCATTCAGGAACAATCTTATTTGAAAAAACACTTCCAACTCTATTACAAGACTGGGCACGGTGGCTCATGCCTGTAATCCCAACTTTTTGGGAGGCCAAGGTGGGTGGATCACTTGAGGTCAGGAGTTCAACACCGGCCTGGCCAGCCTGGTGACCCCATCTCTACTAAAAATACAAAGTCAGCCAGGCGTGGTGGTGTGCACCTGTAATCTCAGCTACTTGGCAGGCTGAGGCAGGAGAATTGCTTGAACCCAGGAGGCAGAGGTTGCAGTGAGCTGAGGTTGCACCACTGCACTCCAGCCTAGGCGACAAGAGCAAAACTTTGTCTCAAAAAGAAAAAAGTCTATTGGAAGTGTTTTCCTATGTTTCTTTAAAGTTGGTTAAAGAGTACAAACTTTCTGTTATAAGACGAATAAGTTCTGGGAATCTAATGTACAGCATGGTGATGATAGTTAATAATACTGTATTGCGAACTAAAAATTTGATGAGTAGGTTTTTGTTTTTACCACACATACACAAACTATGGGTGGTGATGGATGTGTTAATTAATTTGACTGTGATAAGCAGTACACAATCTACACGTATATCAAGTCATCACATTGTACACCTTGAATACCTTGAATAGATACAATCTTTGTTTGTTAATTATTTTAAAGTTAGAAAGAAAAATAATGGGAAAGATCAGACTTCAGAATTAGTCTTCAAGTACTCAACTTTAAGAACTTGTCTACTTTAATGGCAGAATTAGCTAATCAACTGTCTATCTATGGACATTATCAAATGATTTAGTTTTCTTTCTCTTTCTGTAGATATATGTAAAACAATATGCATTATATATTTTTATATTATTTCCAGCAAGTTTTTAAAATTGATCACAGAAGTTGATTATTCGGTTGTCAGTGAGGTTCTTAGGAGAGATCTATGTACTTTTATTATCTAAAGAAAGCATTTTTAATCTATGACACCCTTGTATTTCGGACAAACTATTTTAGATAAAATCAGCACATCACTGTGATTTGCCCTTTATTAACTCACCAGGCATAAAAGTATCTTGTATTTGTGAAATTATTGAGTATTTGAAGCAGATATTGTGAATTACCTTGCTTAACATGTATTCCCACTAACTTTCAACCAGAAATCAGAAAGGCAAATAATACATTTCCCAGATTTCCTCGCTGCTTAGGTTTTTGATGGTGGGTGCAGCCAATCAAAGGCATTCTCCTAAGACGTGGATAGGAACTGAATTGGGTGAAGAGAGAGGCAAGATAAAGGGCATTCATTTGCTGGTGCAGATTATGGACTTGTCAGCTGTTGCAAGTTTCCAGATTCACCATGTGACTCCCAGGTTGCGGATGTTCTTTCTAGAAGTTCGGTCTAGAGTTTATTTCTTCATTTTTCACTACAATTTTGTGAGACGCTTAATCTTCTTTAGTATGTTCTCATACACAATGACTAAAGCAGTTTCTGTTCTTTGAAACTACTGTTCAATAATTTTTAGAGGTAATCATGAAAAAATAAAAAATAGCAACATATGGTATGCTAATTTTTAAATGGAATCCAAATAAAGAAAGCCATTAATTATTAAGCCTAAGCATAAGTAAATATAAATTAGGCCCAGTCTGTGTGTCATTTATAACTTAAGAAAGAGAATAGTGTAATTCTGGAAGTATAAATCTTCTTCAGGCACTAAACTGAAATTCTGCTGTGGTTACAGTTGTTTGTTCTTCTTCTTATTTTTTGTTTGTTTGTTTAGTTTGTGTAGTATCATTTTATCCACTGCTGAATCACACAAAAGAGGTTAAACAGTTGTCTTAGATTGCAAAATATTACTTTCCTATCAAAATGCATTATAACTCTAGGTCTCTGGAGCTAACAAAAATAACACATGTCCTTAATTTTTACATGGGCTTTGTTTTATTTAATAAAATGACTCATTTAATGCTGCCCATGAGTAGTTTCTTGTCTAGACTTCAACAGCCTGCTGATAGTCAAAGTTCCAGATAATCCTCTAGTGATCTGTAGCTGGGCATCTGACGAGTGGTTTGTCATTGTTCTACTTCCACCCATTATAGGATCAGGGGTTCAGTGAGAAGAGAGGTTCCCAAGAGGCCCTTCAAACTGCTGCCATCCCTCATGTTGCACCTGTTCTCTTAGTTTCCCATTGACACTCACCCATTCCCAGTCAGGCTGGGATTCAAGTACCCCGTGCTGCCCACAGCTTTTGTCTGTTTCTGCTATTGTTGACTCTTTCTACTGTTTACTTCAGAGAAAGCCATACTCCTGAGAAGTCAGTCTGGGATTCTTAGAGTGTGATAGATCCTCATAGTGTTTAACATTATAGACCCAGAAAAGCCACTTGTTTCCCTTTACTTTTGCCACTTTAGAAATCCTTACCAGGGGGTTAAACTTCCTTCATGGGGTGTCATGCTGAATAGCAGGGGTCAGCTTGTCAATTCTCTCCTTTGGCTCCTAGCACCACATAGTAGCAGGGAATGGTTCAAATCTCCCTTTTGCTCTCTCAGCAAGCAGCAGCATTCTCATTCATCTTCCTCCTATTGGAAACACATCCTCATTCCCTGCCTCACCAGTTGCTTGTGGCAGAATTTGACTAGATTCCACTCAAATGTTGTGATTTTATTTCTCATGACATTTTCTATATGCTTGCTTGTCTTCTTCCCATTCCAGAAAGGGCCATAATATATTTATGAGGTTTTGCATTTAAAAAAAAATTAACATTACAGAACCATCGTAGCTGTGCTGATATTTTAATAACATCATATAATATATTTAGAATAGCATGCTACTTTTGGAATATTTTATTATTTTGCCTGTTGTCTTGTAGAAGTGTTTATGATGCATATAAGATTGAAAGAAAATTGCTTTTTTGCTACGTGGCATCATGTGCTTTATTTCTACCATTACTGAGTTATTATAGAACTAAATCAATTATGTTTCCTAATATGCACTTCACATTTCCCATCCTCAGCCACATTGCAAATGGGTAGGCACCGTAGCATGTGCCATATCTCTATTGATGCAGATTGTGAATCTATAGCTTTCAACAGATGCTTTGCCAGATGATTGAAACTGGCATACACTCTGTTGACTGATTGCTAATTTTTTTTTGAGGCAAGGATTCGGAAGTAGCAAAACTACCAGGAGAAAGAACACTGATGTAACTTCATTAGGCAAGTTGACAAAATGGCATTTGATCTGTGTATTCTGTTTATACACATGGCTAAAATCAGTGCTTCATTTTCCCCCCCATGGAAATAAATTCATCCAAGGTGGCTAACTGTACAATAAATGTAAGGCAAAGAAGGCTGAATAGTTATCAAATCAAATTTAGGCAAACAGTTTAGTACATATAGTTTGCACAGTATAAGCTTTTGTGTTATAAAAGTTGGGGGTTAAGTCCTGGATATGCCACTTAGTAGCTTCATGTTCTTAAAGCAAATTATTTAACTTTTGAAGTTGTTTTTCTCATCTGTAAAGTAGAAGATAATTCTGTCAATGTTACAGTATTATGTTATTGTATAATATAGGAGTTAAACGCTTAATACCATGTAATTATAGGGCTTTGTACAGTCCCTTGGCAAGTGCTAATTAGCAGTAGGTGGTAGCATTTAGTTTGATAATCCAGGCTGCCGGTTTTCATGTAACAGGAGACCTCAGTTTGTGAGTATATATACATCATAAATTTGAAACTAATAGTATTAAAATGACTTAACTCATAGCTGAGGAAACTGAGATTCAGAGTGATTAAATAACATGTTCAAGGTCACACAGATGATTAAAGACAATATTGAGACTACATCGAGTTTTTCATCTCCTTGAAAAATGTATTATTCTAAAAGCTTTGCTGGCTTATTCCAAATGTCTTCTTTCCACCTAAGGTTTCCAGGCTCAGCAAATAAAAATAAACTATATCACGTTAAATTTGAATTTCATATCGACAAAATTATTTTTAGTTTAAGCATGTTCCATGCAATATTTGGGACAGACTTGAAATAAATATGCAATAATAAAAAATACTAAATAATACTAAAACATGCAATGCTAAAAAACTAAAAATTGCAATATTTACAACATACTTGCACTTAAAATTATTCTCTATTTGAAACTCAGATTGACCTGAGCATCCTGGCATCTTTTATCTGGCAATTTTATTTTTTTTGTCACTAGTATTTTATAAACAGTTTAATGTTTTATACTAACTTCTTCCATTTTTCAACCTAGCTCAACTTTCAACCATCTCTATTGACTGCAGAACATTTACAAGGCATAGCCATAAATTGATGTGATAGATCCTTGTAAACTCGATATGAAAACCAATCTTACTGCTTTTCTGCCACTACCTCATTCTCATGATCAAAAAAAAAAAAAAATTGTTTTTTCCTTTTTGGCATGTTTTCCATGGCTAAGTGATTACAGTAGGCTGCACAAGGTGGTCTTACAATTAAAGACATATTTGCACCTTATAATCTGAGTGATTTCATATGGAAAAATCCAGGTTAGTAGAGCACTATTGTTTAGCTTGCAGAATATAAGTCCAGATTAACCACCTTCTCCCTTCTTCTGGTCCTGGCTGTTTTCCTGGAACTGGCTTCAATGTACCACTTTTCCTGCCAAACTTAAGTATAGAAAACCTGAAATGAGTTCAGCCAATTCGTCATTAATTGGACCAGGTGGATGCTATTTGCTGCCAAATAGGTTGCACTGCTATTCTTCCAGGTTGCTTGTAACTCTGGTGTGTCATCACCCCCAACTCAGAATGCTGCCTGCAATCAGAGGCCATAATAGGAAAAAGCTCTCAGGAATTTATTGCTTCATCAATTGACTTACACCTGAAAGTGAGGCTTGCATTATTTCTTAGTCTCATCAGATAGCGCCTGTACTTCCTTTTATTCTGAAGGTTTAATTCAAGAAGTCTTAGGTCAAATTGCTTTCTTGTATTAAATGAGAATTTCACGCTCTTAGAGTGAAGGAGCTGGGTAGGGAGCCATTAGCAGGGAAGTTCACACAGCTGTGTTAATAGAGTTGTTTGTCTCAGCTTTTCCCAAGAATTTTTCATTTGTTTCACATGGTCTTAAAACATAAAAAGAGAGGAGAAAAATGAACACATTTTTACTTAGAATTGTTCCTTTCACTCAACAAAGAATTAGTTCTTTTACATTTTATCATAACAGTCATTCCTCAGTCTTAGTATTAGAGCAAATACATTATAAGTTATGAAATGGCATCCTATCGGATCTGTGAACTCTTGGATAATCGTTCACTGTCTTGTCGAAGGAACAGTAAATGGCTGAGGAAGTTGTTACTCGGCTGAATTCCAGATATTCTGACTTTGTATGATTGCGTTGAGCAAATTGCTCACAATTTAAGGTTAAATAGCATAAACATTGTACTAGGAAGCAATGTAGGTATAGCGTAAGGAAACATATTTGTAGTCCAGATGCCTTAATTCTAGTTGTAGGCATTCTGGTGGCACCACAAACTAACACCACGTTGGCCAATCTCTAATCTATTTAGATTTTAGCATTTTTTATTTATAAAGTATTATAAGTTAATAATAATAATTATATCTGGTCTCTTTGAGAATATAGATGAATTATTCTTCATTTGCTCTTTCTTGCTTTCTACCACAATTTACATAAAATATGTCCACAGATACTGGTTTATAATGGCTGACTAGAGATGTCAGACACATGCCCCTCTAGAAAGAAGAACCAAAATTATGAACAAATAATCATATTTTGAATAGAATATCTAAGAACTGAACAAAGAAGTCACAGGAAATACCTGAGGCACTGGAGAACAAGGAAATGAATGGCAGATCATCTGAGATTAGCCCCAAGGGACTCTGTGTGGTAGGAAAAGGCTAAGTGGGAGAACGTCAGTGGTCTACATCCCCAGGGAAGATTGCTGTAATCAAAACCTTGAGATCCAAAACTCTACCCACATAAACCCTGACCCTAGCATGGGTAGTGATTTGGAGACTCCACAAAGGCATTGTATCAGATAGAAAATTCACACTGAGTCACTCACTCCAAGACCTAAGTGGCTGCAGCTGGGCTCCCTTGTGACAGCTGTCATAGAACTGCATCCTGCACTGGGAATTATGGCTCCCATATCTTCACATTCCACAAGTCCCCACTGGCATTAGTAACCCAGTAACCTTAGTGCTACAGTGGCATAGCACTGGCTGGACATAAAGGTGCTATGGGGTCCCTGGTACTGTAGCCTTGGAGTACTATTCCCAGGGAAAGAGCAGTGCAGAACACAAAAAAAGGCAGCCCATGGAACAAAGGCAACCAAAATGTGTGCTTTCCAGAACCCAAGAGCTCCCTGTCTGGGCCTATAAGAAATGACTCCACTCCCAGCAGTGACACAAACACTGTGCTTGGTTTTGCAAGCAAAGCATGAAGTTCTTTCCCACTGGCAGAGCAGGCTCTGTGCTAGAGCTCATGCATAGAGAGCAGAACACATTCTTCCCTTCTGCATACTGCTGTTGGCACAGTCATTGTTGCTACTGCTGAAAGCTGAGGAAGGTGAGCTAGAGGGCTGCCTGTCTGGGGTTGGAGGGGTGATGTGTACCCACTGATGGTGTGGCTCTGTGCTGGGGTAAAAGCTGAGTTCCTTGCAATATCCTATCTACAAAGCTCTACTGTGCTGGTCTTCTGTCGATTCCTCTCCTTCATCTGCTATAACTCTCACTCTCACATCTTTTTTAGTCATAGCAGGCGTTCTCTGGCCTTGGGCCTTTGCACTGGCCCTCTCCTCTCCTGAAACTCTCTTCTTACAGAATGCATGTGGCTTACTCTCTCAACTTTTTGAAGTCTTTGCTCAATTCTGATCTTCTTGATGAACGCTTTCTGTTCACCTTATTAAACACTGCAACCCTCTGAACCCTATACTCCTTACCCTCTTGCCAAATTTATTTTCTTGATAGCACTTATCCCTTCTATATTACAAATTTGATTATTTATTAGTCCTCTTCCCACACAAGAATTCAATCTCCCCAGGAGATAAAATAACAATAATTATTTATTTTTGTATTCTTCCCAAAGACTAGGAGAGTGCCTGGCACATTGTAGGTGCTGAGTAATTAATTGCTGAATAAAATCATTGAAGGTATGAATGAACATACGAATAATGAGTAGAATGCACATGGCACTTTATATATTATCATGTTCAAAACTCCCAACACTAGGAAGGAGGTACTATTATTATCTCAATTTTAGAGCTAATAAAAAAACAAGCTAAAACATTTAAATAAATTCAAAAATTACACTTAGCATGTAGCTGTCTGGCTTCAAAGTCCGTGTACTTTTTATTCTTCTACTGTCTGTGTTCACTGCAATAATACATGATAAAGTAGTTTTAAAAGGATAAAGCACTGTCCTAAATATGTACTAATATATAGTTAAATAGAATAGTTCTATTTTTCTGATCTGATGAATTAAAAAAGCATAACAAGATAATTTATTTTGCCTTTTAACTTTGATTCCTGTTCAAAATTGGATAAGTTGTTGTACGAATATCTCATACACATATATCTACATCAATATGTAATTTTCTACTCTCTTTACTGTGGAACCCGTAAAACTTCTATTTCTGGCTTCTTTGTGACATTTCTCAACTTTAGATGCATGGTGAGAGCAAGCAAGAATAGTTGGTTGAAATTTATACACTGAGTCATCTTCTGTAGAATATATTCCATATAATCTACACTGCATATATATTTTTCATAAAAATTACATACAGCTTTTCCCACATATATTACAGAAAACTCTAAGTTTGAACTGGGCATAGGTCAGAGCAAGATGACTTTTTAAAAGGCATTCTGATATAATTCAGTATTTTTCAAACGTAGTTACAGCTTTCATGATTATTGCCTAACTGCATTTGAACTGTAATATTGTTTACTTAATATTTTTTTATTTATATAGATTCAATATTTCTACTTAAATGCATGCAGACTTCACATAAGCAATGGAATTACAGATCTGAGGTACCAGTCTTTTTTAATCACATTAAATCAATAAAAATTAAAATTTGTATAAGCCCCATCCATATACCAGTGTTAATAGCCTACCTTTTTCTACATGAGATATACATTTCATATATGTTTGCCTCATTTTGGAAAATACTGACAGAAGATAATTAGCCTTTGAGGAATTCTTGAGAATAGCTACATGACAAAGGTACCTGCATAATGCTGTGTCTACTATATAGCCTTAAGGAGAAGATGAATAAATATATATTTTGGTTCAGAGTCAAAATGGTTGAATAGTACCAAGCAATATTCTGCCAACACAATTTGTTTTAATTGAGCATACAGTACATAATAAGACATCTGAAATTTTATCAAAATACTAAGTTTTGATTATAATTTTTTAGAAAACAATGCTATCATTAAAAAACAAATTGTCTTTATAGAACTTCGGCCTTCCTACTCCAATACTCTATCTATTCCTTTATTTAGTCACAATGCCTTTTTGCTTTCTGTTAAATATGAATTTACATTTCCTACCTAAACTTTAAACATCTTTCTTTTCCCTCAATATTTTTCAAATACTTGTTACTATTACATTTTCTCTTTGATGTTTGGCTTTTGAATCTCTCCTATTCATAGTCTGTCAGTGACTTTTTGATTTCACTTTCCTGACTTACTAACACAGACCTATGAGTGAATGATATTTTCATGTCTTAATCTTATGTTTTTCTAATGCAACTGACTTGTCAGTTATCTGCTTGGGGTAAAATATGCCTTTGAATTCCAAACATCAATTTATGAGTTGCCAGTATTGCTGGAGAAAAACCTCCTTACTGATTTGGTTCCAAAACAAATTGAGACTCCTTATTTCATTTTTTTTTTTTCCCCACACAGTTTAGCAATCTTTTCACTCAATCAATATCACATTTTTTTGTGATTGTTAATATCTTCTACTCTCATTAGAATTATAGATAGCCCTACCCTTTCATGAGGACCCTAACTAACAACTATGACAGAATGTAAGTGTGTGGAGTAGATGTCATCGAAAGTCAGTGATGGATAGATCAATAATGGTTTACCCTTCTTGAAATACAGTTGGCTAGGTTATTTACATCAACTTTTCCACAAAAAAGGAACCAAAAAATCTGGGTAAGACCTTAGAGAAAAAAAGCGTCAAAGAGGTCCTTAGTTATTCATGGAAAGAGAAAACCCGGAGTGCTAAGATGAGTGCTAAAGTCAAAAATCACTGCGCTATAAGCATGAGACAGTTCTCTCCTTGATTTCGAGCTCAAATTATCACATGTATGGTTCAAAGATTGCAACCTGAAATAGTTCAAGAAGGTTAGTTTCCTTGGTTTTAGGGATAGTGGCTGCCTGTAGGTGTGGGTCAGGAGAGATGTATGGGGAGTTTCTGGCAACGTTCTATTTCTTGAACTGGGGAGGGCGTTATTGTTTTTGTTAAAATAATTATTTAAATTATAAGTATATTAAAGTAGACATGTATAATTCCTATATCTCACAATGGAAAATGCGATCTAGAATTATTTTGTTTTCTGTTATAGAAATACGTAGAACAAATGATAAATGGGCTGACTCTGGGCACACTGCCTGTGGGTTAGCCCTGCTCTACAAGGAGCAGCAAAAAAATATAAAAACAAAAATTAAAAATGTAAATGTTTTCCTTCAGAGAGTTCTAAAAGGAAGTAATGTCAATGGGAAGAAGTTTCAGTAAAGCTGAAGAGGTAAATAAAGTACGTATGTAAACAACTGAATATATTGATTATCTTACTTTTATAGGAAAGGGTGCCTTGTGACATAGAGTAAAGGATTGAAACAAAGGCATGTTAGGGTCAAGTAGCAAAGGATTAGGGCTAAACTCTGTAGAATTGGGAGTATAATAAAAATTGAAATTGGGAGAGAGAAATTCCATGAAGAGTAGCAATTGTTGCAGCATAATTAAAGATCAGAGGATTCGAGAGTGAATTGCTAAAGTCCACTACCCCCATAGTCTTCATCAATCTTCTCTCCAAGCATTCTATAATAGAACTAAAATCTAAATAAAACATTTTCTTGGCCATTCGCACCACCAGCTTCATAAAGCCTGCCAACCTGATGACTGTCTTATATAGAAATTGTGTAGCTGTCCCAGAAGTTGGGAGTTACTCCAGAAGATTTTGTATCAAGCAAGGACCAGAGAGGGAAGGGGAGAAACAGGAAAGGCAGGTGCCAACATGATGATTAGTTTTACTACTAAATGTATCTTTTTTTTAAGACCGAGTTTTGCTCTTGTTGCCCAGGCTGGAGTGCAATGGCGTGATCTTGGCTCACCGCAAACTCCGCCTCCCGGGTTCAAGCGATTCTCCTGCCTCAGCCTTCCTGAGCAGGTGGGATTACAGGCATGCGCCACCATGCCTGGCTAATTTTATATTTTTAGTAGAGATGTGGTTTCTCCATGTTGGTCAGACTGGTCTCGAACTCCTGACCTCAGGTAATCCACTCGCCTCCCAAAGTGCTGGGATTACAGGCGTGAGCCACCACGCCCGGCCTACTGAATTTACCTTTTAACTCAATGCACTTTATTACTGTGTAAAGTAAGTTCTTTATTGCAGCAAGTACAACAAAATCAAAAAGAGATACTTATTCTTAGTAGGCAATACTTGTTAACTATATTTATAAATAAATGAACATTCATGTAATATATATGCATAGAGAATTGAAATTTAAATAAGAATGTAAAATTAAATTTAAAAGGACTGAGATAGGAATACAAAAATTGGGCCTGTAACCCCCATGTTGACATTAATTGGTTGTGGCTTTAGCCTTGTATTCTCTGGATTTCATATCTTCACTTGTGAAACCACAGTACCATTGGGAGGCTGGTCTAGCTCAGTGGATTTTCAAACAGAGCTTTACTAAATCCAGAGGGTTTTGTTTGTTTGTCTTTGTTTTGCTTTTTGATCCTTCAGAAGGTCTGTCTTATTGGTGACTGATGTGGAAAGGGTGATGCAGTGTGTATTTGACAGTATTCCAGGCCCCTTATACCACTTCAGATAGAACAGATTTGTGTTTGTTTACGACTCTGGGTAAGATTTCGATTGAGAAAAGATTTCAGCACTGATGAAGGCAATACAATAACTGATCTCAAGTTTCCCAAATGTTAATAATTTCTTAGATAATAGTCTAAGACAGATCTTTAACTCTTAAAGCAGAGGAGTATCAGTGAATCCCAAATAATATTCCTAAGGATGCAACTCAAAGAGTTATATTAGGTTACAATGCCTGAGTGTGCTTTTATTTTCTATGTGAAATGCTGTTACTTCAATTACGTGTGTTTGTGCTTATTTATTCTATGCTTACAATAAAATGCAACAAACAATTTTTTTTCTTTTTCTTTTTTACTCCTCCTTCTTCACAGACTCAATAAGCAATTGATGAATACTGACCCTATGTAAATATGGTTTGGGAATTCTGAGAAACATTCTGATAGTTTGTTCAAGTAAAACATTAGGTAAATCTCTTTGTACAGTGACACTAAGATCTAAATACCTTATTTAACAAATTATACTTCGTAGTTTGTTCAATCGTGACACTTTTTAGAGGGGAAGTTGTTTATGTACTATGTCTTGTTCTCTTGCTTGTTTTCTCAGTTTTACAACTAATAATTTGTAAATTCTGGAGCATACGAAAGTATTTAATTTCTTGAGAAAAAGGCAGAACTGCAGGGGGTATTTTGTAACTAGAAGAAATAAAGTGAAATCCAGGGGGTAGAAAAAATTTGACATTAACAACAAAATAAAAATAAAGACCTTTATTTTTGGAAGCATTATACAACTTAATTAAAAAGTACTTATATATAAATGAGAGCTAAAGTATAACCTATTTTAGTTCTGAAAACCTATTAAAATGTATTCACGCACTTTACATTTCTCTAAAGGTTTTCCTATTCATATGTGTGTATATATATGATATATAATACATGGAGATATATATGTATATATAGATCTCACAGACATAAACCTCTATACACATATGCACTTACAGTCAGGTATTCTTACAGTCACACGTTCTCTGAATTTTCCCACACAAAGGCACATAGGTAACACAGCAACCATAGTGACCTCCTCGCAGTTGAAGGAAAGAGGAAGGATCTGTCAAAAAATCATTTAATGGTACTTTTAAAAGCACAGTAAAGCACACTCCATTCAGGGATGCAGCCATCGGTGATAGGTATACAGACCACTGCAATGAGATTTTGCAGTAGGAGAGACTGGACTCAGCTCTAAATACTGTGGCATCAGCAAGTGGGAATTTATAACTAAAAAACAGAAAAAACAGGGTGGGATCAGCAGATGGAAAATTACTCAAAGAAAACATAAGGGGTGAGGGGTTTTCTGGCTAAACCCACCTAACTGGATTCTTGCTGAAGGCAGGTTAAGATGATTAGACATCACTTAGGGAATGGTGGAGGATGAGGGACCCAATTAGATACTGAGGGTAATTAGACACCAAAGAGGGGGCAGGTTCTTGCTATACTGACTTAGCAGGGTTCTTGCTAAAATTGGGTTTCACAAGGAAGTCCACAGATGGGCTAGCAAAAAGTTTGGTCAAGCCCAGAATCTTTGTCAGATCATATTGTGCTATAATAACAGAGCAGTGATGATGCTTATTGCTTAGAAAGGTGATTTGGAGGTACAGTCTACAGGTACTTGTTTGGAAGGAGCAGCTCGACCTTTGCTACTGTTACGAGCATCAAAAGCTAGAAAAGAGGAAGCTTACTTGTCCTTTTAAAATAAGTGCTTTTTGCTTCCTGTCACATTGACCTGATAGCCTCTCAATCTGGCTCAGTCTCACTGTGAAGTTTAGCTGCTTGAAATCAGGATAACGTGTGCCAGGCAGGATAAATTGAGCTACAAGACAGAACTGGGTATGACTCACTGCCATCTCTGTGATTCTGCTTAAAGAGTTAGGCCATTTCTCTGTTTTGGGTTTTACTGTTCCCAGCACAGATACTTTACAATGCTTGAATGGTACTTGGCGTGACCTTCTCATGTTCCTTTTACCATGCCTTTTGGCTCTTATTGTCGAAAATGCTTTCATCAGTTATTCTTGAACATTTTGGCTCACAAAACTTTCACTAGATCTGGTAGAAAATTCAGAAGAACATGTTATTAAAGCTTCAATTTATGTTTTTTCCTAGATGTCTAAAAAATTTCTTTATTGAAAACAAATATTTCAAAGTTCCTCTTATCTACAGAGCACTGACTAATCCACAGCTGCTATTCAAATCATTTTAGCCAGGCAAATATTTCATAGGAATTTTATGTATTGAAATGCATACATATGTATGTAACTGGTTCTACTACAAAAATAGAGGGGGTTATCTTTTCTGCCAAGTATATTAGAAAACATGATTTTTGTGCTCTATATGCAAAGGAGCAAAAAAGGGGACAAAATGCAACATATTATAAAATGAACAATTGGTTAGGTTAAATTCTAAAAAATCATTTTAAGTAAAATTAGTTAGACAAAAGCAAGGATATGAGTACACTGAGGAATACATTGAACACTATTGAGAAACTCAGAAGGAAATAATTATAATGTTGTACTTTTTAATAAGATATCTGTGGTATCTGGCAGCCTGTCAGCAGGGACATTTACTCTGCTCAATAATTATACAGAGAAGAATTATTTAGTCTGTGTTCCCAAACAATTAATGAGATCAAGATTTCTTTCTTCTGAAACCAACTTTGATGGTTTGTTTCTGGAGTGTTCAAGAAGTCCTTGACAGGTTCTAATAAAAGCAAATTTAAAATTGTTCTTGAGATTGTCTTTTATTGACACGCTAGCATTTGTTACTTTAAATTTTAACACTTTATATCTTGGCAAAGTGGTAGATAGAGAGAATTATGAGTAGCAGATTTTTGTTTTGAATACTGGTTAATTAAGTGATAAAGTTTTACTGTATCCTGCCTTTAAAGGAATCAACTTTATCCAGACTGAGAAATAAATGCTGTACTGGAAAACCAAAAACAATAATTGAATAACATCCGGACTAGAAAATCATATTTATTTACCTATCTATTATTTGCTTATTTTTAGTATAAATTGTACAGATAGTTCATATAAAACTTTCATTGTTATTTAGCTTTTAAATATCAAGAGGTTTCCATAAGCAATAGAACAATGTTTGAAAAATATTTTAAAGTGTGATTGCTATCATGGCAAATCCATCAGTGAAACTGATCAACTGAATTATAAACACTGTTTGAGAAGAAATCTGACATGACATGAAAACACAGGCTCATCGTGTGAGTTGGAAACAACTCACTTTTGGTAGTATCCTGAATCTTCTCCTTAGAAGTTGAGTGATCCTGGGCCAATCATTTAATGTCTCTACACTTCAGTTTCCTCATTGGAAAATTGGGATGAGAAATGATATATTTTTAGTGTTTGGCTGTATTAGACAGGTTACTAGAAAGAAACAGATGACACACTGAAAATTTAAAACAAGCTGTTCAGTGAAGGAACTATTTTCAGAAGTGTGAACTGGGGGATCAATGAGGGCTGTGAAGCACCCAGATTCTAGCAGCAGCAGGAAGCTGTTAGCACCTAGGCCTTAAAGGGCAAGAAGCTATGTAAGAGGGTCACTTGCAGGATTTGGGGCTTTGGTAGGTAACGTAACTTCTGCTAGACAATAGCGGGGTGCACAGTGAGCTGGGAAATAATGTTCCTTCTTTCTACTATGCTCTAATCTCTGGCTGGTGCCTCCTAGTTGCTGAATGCAACCAGGAAGCAAATGGACTAGAACTCAGTGACACGGGTCATAGGGTCCTGGGGCACAGAGCACACCAGAGAAAAGTGGAGAGTGGACCTAAGTGCGACCCAAATTGAAGACAGGCACCACACTGGCATACATTACATATTAGCTCTAGAACAAGAAGAACAAAACAATTTCCTAACCCCCAAGTCTTGCTGTGTCATAAACTTTCTCCAGGTCTTCAATAAATCTCATACATGTGCACTGTTCTTTTATGGTACTTTTTTCCCTTAGTGAAAATCAAGATAAGGGGCTCAGTGCTGTGATTGGGTTAATGCCAGGGCAGAGATAAAGAAATAACTGTAAGACTCAGAATAGAAAAGAAGACGTCAACAGAGTCAAGAAGTAAGAGCCAGAGAAGGACTTGAGGGCACAAAAGCCGTAGGAATTCAGAGAATGTTTTGGAAGAACATGGTGTTGGATTTTCTGTAAAATAATTCTTGTTTTGTATTTTCTGCAAAAAATGAAATTTTGGTGAGGCAAAGGGTAGGGGTACCAAAGTCTAACTTGCAAAACAAGAGCAGAATCCTGTGTCAGACACATGGACAGGACACTTAACAACAAAACAGAATAACTGAGATAATTAAAAATGTCTGAGATCCAAACTGATAGCGTGGTTTAAGCAAGGCAGAAGAATACACAAGCACATTTCTAGGGCAAGTTGCATGTAACTGGCCAGCCTTCTCCTATAAGCATGGCACTGTCAAGAACTATGGTACCTGAGCTAATATCCTACTTGAGAGCTAAGAAGGTAGAACACAACAGTCTCATGGCTGCTGGGAGAAGACACAGAAACTTCTGGATCAAGCCCAAGGATTTTATTTCTCATGGCACAGCCAGCAGCATGAGCATCAGCACATTTGTGACAGGATTTTTTTTTTTTTGCCTCAAGTCTTATAGGCTGACATGAACGGGTCCACTAGATGCCTACATGCCTAGTGCATTGCATTACTAAATTTATGGGACACAAATCTTTTATAATGGGCAGTTAAGCATGCTTTTATAATGGGCAGTAAGCATGTTCCAAAGGAGATACCATCTTCCAAGGTTGTTCACTAGACAAATATCCATGAAAAGATTATCTACCACAAAGGACAGTTACCAAGAAAACATGCAGAAATGCAAGAGATCCATATAGAAATGTGTCTCAACAGACAGTTTACAGGGCTTGTGGTTGAGCATGAGTTTATGAGACTAGCAATGGCATAGCATTTTGACATGATTGTGTGCCATAAATAATAATTCCTATCATAAATCTGGTCTATGTAGATATTACTAGACGTACATGTGTTCTATGTAGACATTATTAACCCATAATAAGAGGAAGGCAATATTCTATAATAATTTGATATCAATTTTATAGGAATTTTTTTTTTTTTTTGAGATGGAGTCTTGCTCTGTCGTCCAGGCTGGAATGAAGTGGTGTGATCTCGGCTCACTGCAACCTCCGCCTCCTGGGTTCAAGCGATTCTCCTGCCTCAGCCTCCTGCCAAGTAGCTGGGATTACAGGCATGCACCACCATATGTGGCTAATTTTTGTATTTTTAGTAGAGACAGGGTTTCACCATGTTGACCAGGTTGGTCTTGAACTCCTGACCTCAGGCGGTCCGCCCACCTCAGTCTCTCAAAGTGCTGAGATTACAGGCATGAGTTACTGTGCCTGGCTGATTTTATAGGATTTAGATGTTTATGTTTCATAGGTACAAAATAAAGGTTAAAAAAAGGACTGACAGGTAGGAAGGAATCATTTAGTCATTACAAACTGTCTACTTCTGCCTTAATTAAAGATGAAAGAAATGTCCAGAGGCATTCTGGGAGTTAATTATAGGGTCATAACTGAAGTGATTTGGGCTCAAATGCTAATACAGTTTTCTGAAGAGCTGAATTGGATTCAGATGATGGCTCTTTTACTCCACTCCTGCCTATTCTTCCTAAGGCTGGTGGTCCATACTAAATTGGTGGCAACTTAAGTCATGTTTTATTACAGCAGACATCAAAAAGAAGCACTTAGAAGTTAAAGGAACCCAAGATGAATCACGCAGTAAACTATGAATGAATAGAATCCTACGTTGATGACCTAAGAGCACAATGGTCTTTACTCCAAGAATTACCAGCTGTCAGGCTGCTGTTGGGATTTAACAACCCCTTTGACTCTCACAATGATTTAAAACATTGCTCTAGTTGTCAACTCTTAATAAGAACAATTCACATAAAGAATCAAATTATTGACTTTTGTAGGAAAAAACCTCTAGTACACAGGGACGATATTTTTAGATGGCAGAATTGGGGGCTGCTCCTCATTCAGGTAAATCTAGTGATTTTTTAAATTGTGTTACAGTTGCCATTACTCTATATTGTTTCTTAAAAATGGAGGCATAATGCAAGTTACTATTTTTCATACATTTGTGCCTTTTCCTTATAGCTAAACTGTAAAGTAGAAATTGCTTCTTTGATTTGACTAACAACTTGGTCTCTTCAGATATTTAAGTTTACAAACCCTGTTTAACCTGTTTGCTCTTGACTTTGAAAGGCAGTCACTGGTATGACAGCCAGGAGTGGCTTTTACCCTGATCCATGTAATTGGGATTGGGTCAAGACTTGACCTTCTGCTGGAGGATGAAAGGAGCTCCTACTGTATTCCAATCTCCAGGGACAGAATTTAGACTCCAAATTGGTTATAGAGAGGGAAAATTGGACCTGCATTTCTGGTGAAGAAGCCAACGTTTGTAATGACAGTATTCTTAGTTTCTTATTATTTTACAAAAGATACATATTTTGCTCACAAAAAAGAAAATATTCCCCCTGGCTCAGGTTCACTGTTTAAGTCTTGAATGAAAATCTTAAGAATCCTTCTGACTTTATTGAAGCTTTTCTATCTTATCTTTTCATGTTTTTCCACACCTCTGATGTAATAACAGCCATGATTCTATCAGTAGCATTCTGCTGCATTCCCTAGAGTGAGTGGGAAGCTTGGATGTCGCCTAGACTTGCTTCACTAGCCGTCCACCCACGTCACATCTGTCACTGGCCTTGAGCCTGTGAGCCAAGCTGAGGCACATTAGACTAATTTTGTTATCCTTAGTTCATAAATGCTTGTCCGTATCACAGTGCCTTGTTATAATCTCCCACTGATACGTAGGTGGTATTCAGCTGATTCTATGTTTTTGGGATAGACTTCAGATTTAAACTAGGACAACAGGTACAATAATTTAAAAATAAAGGCAGCAGTATTTACTTCAGAGTAGTTGCCTATAAGTGAGAGGTGAAGCCAGCTGGACTTCCTGCGTCAAATGGGGACTTGGAGAACTTTTCTGTGTCTAGCTAAAGGATTGTAAAGATTGAGAGGTGAAGCCAGCTGGACTTCCTGGGTTGAGTGGGGACTTGGAGAACTTTTCTGTCTAGCTGGAGGATTGTAAACGCACCAATCAGTGCTCAGTGTCTAGCTAAAGGATTGTAAATGCACCAATCAGCACTCTGTAAAATGGACAAGTCAGTGCTCTGTAAAATGGACCAATCAGCAGGATGTGGGTGGGGACAAATAAAGGAATAAAAGCTGGCCACCCCAGCCAGCAGTGGCAACCTGCTCGGGTCCCCTTCCACACTGTGGAAGCTTTGTTCTTTTGCTTTTCACAATAAATCTTGCTGCTGCTCACTCTATGGGTCCATGCCACCTTTAAGAGCTGTAACACTCACTGCGAAGGTCTGCAGCTTCATTCTAGAAGTCAGCAACACCACAAACCCACCAGAAGGAAGAAACTCTGGACACACCATCTTTAAGAGCTGTAACACTCACTGCTAAGGTCTGTGACTTCATTCTTGAAGTCAGCAAGACCAAGAACCCACCTGGAGGAACCAACTCTGGACACATGAGGAAGAGGCAAGAAAAGAGCTCTTTCGTGACCCCATTGTGCCAGCATAGTGAAGCTTAAAAGAGTCTCTAGATGTGATAAGATCCCAAGAAAATCAGTGGCATGTGACACTGTTAATAGCCATATGTGGCTATTACCATATGTGGAACTTAAAGTTCAAAATCAAACAAATCTCTCTCTTTTTTAATACAAGTTGTACAAGCAATAACTTTTAAGGGCTGTCATTGTAGCCCATGTGGGATGGGGCAGGAAATCAGAACTAACTCCCAAGAAGAGAAGGTGGCAGCAAGGAGCTGGGAGTGGAAAACTCATTGGCCTCTCTATTCCAGAAAGGGCAGCTGCTTAGGCAGAGATGAAGTAATTTGGACAATTGAATAAGAAACTCCAGGCCTCTAATTATGGTTTGGGCCCCACAGAAGCCTCGATAATTAGAGAGTTTTGTGTACTAAACTAAAAGTATGAAGACTCATTTAGGGGTCATGAGAATAGACATTGGATAGCAGGTCCCAGAGCCAGAGGTGATGTGGAGATGGCACACTCAATAATTCTGTGAATGTGGTATATGGTTAGCAGTCGAATTTTTAAGGTCCATGCCAGCGTTCTTGTCTTTTAAATGCCTGGAAGCCTTTTTTGTTGGACTGTTAGAGGATGGGGTTATGATTGATAAGTATACAATTTAAAATAATTTTTTCTTAAAATTCATGGCCCCCAGCTAACATTTCGAAAATGAAATTATGTAAGATTATCCAAGGTAAAAATGTGTCAATATCTTATTTATTCATACACAAATACTGCTATCCATAACAATATGGAGCATTTAGGCAAAGAAAAAGAACTCCTGTCAATATTTTTCTAACGAGTAAGAAAATAGAAAATTAAGCTTGTATAACATTATAGAAAAATACTCAGTTTACTGTGTTGCAACATGACAAGCAATATATAGCCTTAAAAAAACTATATATATATATATACACACACACACACACATATATATCTCCTGTTTCTTGAAAAGTGTTTCTGACATTGACATTCAAAATAGAAGTAATTTCAATATCATTGAGCCTGCACTGGAAATATCAGAAGAACTGAATTGTACAATAAGAAATAATTCAAGAGCTTTTTCAAAATGTCGGTTGTCTAAAGAAAGATATTTGAATCAGAATGCAAACATTTGAATGTCGGAAATGTTTCCTTTGGAATTAAATTGCATATCAAATAATGCAGTTCTTTGCTTTTCTATTTTTTTCTTTTATGTTACTTAGTGCAATTGTTTGTCCACAGCAGGTGACAAACGTATGCTTGACAGTGGAGCCTCGAGTTGTTAAATTTGTAACTCTACTGTGTTTATTATTACCATTATCACAGCATTGGCCCAGGTTATCTGCGTATAATGAAGAAGTAAATGTGTTGGGTTCAATTTAACTTTAAGTGGGTTAGCTTAAACAGTAATGACTTCACCAGGTGCTTTCACATATATTAGGTGATTTAATATTTCTTCTGAAGTAAATGATACTGTTTTGATTTTACAAATGAAGATACCAAGGTATACTGAAGCTCAACAATTTACCTTAATCGCATAATAAGTAGCAGAGATAAAATTCAAACATATTTTTAAATTTCAAATGTCACACTACTTCAAGAAAACGCCTAGCTTATGGGCATTTTCATTTCTGTAACTCTGGTGGATACCTTAATTAATCTTGGCACATTTTCGATTAACCTAAACTTGTCTTAACAACTACTCAACACAATACTTTAGGCAAAACTTTCGGTTAATTAAATATGTCATTCCAGTTAAAAACTCTCAGTTCTAATTCTGCATGGCTACATTCTAGTTCATTTTCTGTAATGCACAGTAAATAATAACTCTTCTCACTGAAATTACAATCAAATCACACTTAAGGAGTGAAATATACAGTAATTACCTTCTAGAATTCTCAGAGGAAAAGCAAAGGAATAAAGAAGTATCTGAAAGATGAAAACAAGTTTTGCCTTAAGAATTCTATCTATATATGAACATGTTAAAACGAAAATCATAGCAACTGGAAACAAAAGTCTTCTTAGGGGGAAAACTGTCTTTGTTTAGGAAAACATGTATAAGTACATGGGCTAGAAGGTGAGACCTTGATTATATGGATTTACAGAAGTTAAGCAAATAAACAAAGAGAATTAGACTACTCAGAGAGAGAGAAAGAGAAAAGAGGGAAGAGACCCATAAGAAAAAGAGATACGAGAGAACACGTTGAGCGTTTAAGGCATTTGTGATATCCTTCCAATCCCATGAGAATCTGCTGAATTTTTTGAGTGAGAGTTCTGTATCCTATATTCTTAGATTTCACTGATTCCTGAAATTTGCATGGCCTTAGACACGGATAGTGTATTTGAGAGGTGATTCTACAAGGCCGAAGTGAAAAAACACGAAGGGTGGTAAAGGGTAGTGGGGAAAAAAAGCAGTATAAACTGGGTATCACTCTGGACAAATAGCATTTACTGCCTCTGGGGACGTGATAAGGATCCATATAATGCATACTTCAGAGATTTTTCACCAAAGACTAGGAAGCCAGGGTAATCACCTACCAAGCCCAGTTTCTCGTGGCTTGAGTGTTATCCCCAGGGCCACTAATTCTCTGTACGTATGGGTTATGCCTATGTTGGCTAGGTGGTTTGTCCTGACTGTGGAGAAAGTTTCAAGGTAGTAGAGACTCCATGTGACCCAGAGGTGGGAAGCTGACAACATGCATGCAACAGACCATGACAGCTGTGCTAAAATCTGGTGGACCAAGAGGATGATGTAGGAAGCATCACAATCGTCTGCTATACGTTATAATTTCCCATTTTTCTCTGGACTAATATCCATTGGATTTTGTTTATTGCAAATAGCAAGCCTGAAATAGGAGTACCATCTAAATAAGATATTGGTCCTCTATGATTATTTGTAATTTTAAATTTATATCTCTGTGGTTATATGTTTTTTTTTGTTTGTTTGTTTTATTAAAATATCTAACCAGGTAAAGTCACATCCCTATGGGGAAAAAAAGTGACCTAACAAATTCAATATGCTTATCTCCTCCCTTTAAAAATAAATGAGCTTGATATTTTATATTTAAAGAATCATCTTAGAAAGGCCCATGAGTAGAATTTAACATGGAAAATATTCTGATATTAGAGAAATATCTATAGAAAAATGTTCTGAATTAATTAGAGGACAACAATTATATACATAGCATTTCTTAACTCTTAAAAATGTTGACAGGTAGAGCCCCTTGATGATTTTTACTTTAATAATAAATTTTTAATTAGCATATCAGGTAATATGCAAAGTAACTTTAAAACAGTTGTTAATTCTTTATCTTAATCAGGTTAACGAAGTCTATGCTTCTACTGAGATATTAGCATTTACAAATTTTTTAATATATTTAATGATTTAAGAAGCAGCATACATGCAAATTAATTAATTTGAAGAGCAGAATATTGTCTTACTTTGCTTTTTGGCTTGGTCAAAGGAACTAACAATGATGGATATATGAGCTAAATGGATTATTTTTAGGACTCTGTAAATAAACAAATAGCATTACCTTTTAACAATTCATTTCACCACATCACCACCATACATTTTAAAATTGAATGTAAGGTCTTCTCTGCAGCATATAAATATAGACGTTTCTTCAAATTAGTTCTGCACTTCAGTTTTAGCTTCTAATTTTAAACCTGGAAAAGCTTACATCTCTGCTTTTTAAAAAATCAGCATTCAATAATAGTAGAGTCCAAGTAAGTAGAAAATAACATTTCTTGCATTCATATCATGAAGATGTCTACTTCTGTTTTCCAAAGTGTTTCTTTCTCCAGATTGAACTAATTATTACAATATATTTTTAGATAGTTATAATTTTTTGGTTAATCAACTACATGTGTCCATGTATCTGGCATATTTCATAATGTTTATAGCATTATTTTTATCACTATAAAATTTATTTATTTATTTATTTTTGTGACAGGGTCTTGCTCTGTCCCCCAGGCTGGCGTGCAGTGATGAGATATCAGCTCACTGCAACTTCTATCTCTGGAGTTTGAGCGATTGTTGTCCCTCAGCCTCCCAAGTAGCTGGGATTACAGACAAGCACCACTATACCTGGCTAATTTTTGCATTTTTATTACAGACAGGGTTTTGCCATGTTGGCCAGGCTTGTCTTGAACTCCTGGCCTCAAGTGATCTGCCCGCCTCGGCCTCCCAATGTGCTGAAATTATAGACATGAGCCACCATGCCCGGTTTTATTACTATAAAATTTTAAATGAATTTGAAAGTATAATTTGTAAGGAATATAAAGGATAAGTATAAAAAAGCAAAATATGTAGTTTTTTAGTCTGCATAAAATTCCAAAAAGGTGATTATTGTGTAAAACTAAAAACAAGATTAAACGACAGTAAGGATTAAACAAAAAGAGAAACTGAATGAAAAATCTAGACGAATTACTAGAAAAGCATATAGAAAAATGATAAAGCTGTAAAAAAGATAATATATTTGTTCCTGTAGTTACATTTTATTTTGTCAATAAAAAGAAATAGTGAAAGTGAAAGCAATTATATTTTTATTCAATTATATTTAATTTATTCAGTACTCAATAATTTACACACATCTGAAATGGAGCACTGTTTCCTCATTTTTACACTGTGTTGAAACAGCTATATGAGTATTTGCTCTATTTGGAGGCATGTATGGGACAGACTGAATGAAATATAGATTATAAGATATATATGCAAGGTACTCTAAGTAATTTCAGGTAGCTGCTCAAATATAAAGATACCAGGATGATGTCTAGAGATGACAATTATCCAGGTTAAAATAAACAGAATAATACCAGTAGCTAAGATAGGACTTACACATTCATCCTCTAAGACAGTTAAAGCTAAGATTGACATCAGATTTCAAATATGCATTTTGGATGGACAAACACAACATAGTATACATAAAGTTTACTTTAAATGGCTTCCAAAGAGCTTAAAAATAAGGAGAAAACACAGTCCCATATAATTGCTAATAGAAACATACCATATGTATTAGATTCTCAGGAAGAGAACACAAACGGTAATTTTAAGTATGATGTTTTAGTTACAAGTTGCAAAGGCAGATGCTTTGAACGGCAGTTGTTGAATGAATTTGGCTCATTCTCATAAGTGCATAACTCACCTGTGCATGACAGAGACTGGTGGTAGCAGGTATTTTTTAATTGAATAATGGTTATTTTTTGTATTAGTCCATTTTCACGCTGCTAATACTAGATATACTCGTGGCTGGGCAATTTACAAAAGAAAGTGGTTTATTAGACTTACAGTTCCACAAGGCTGGGGAGGCCTCACAATCATGGCAGATGTTGAAAGGCACGTGTCACATGGCAGCAGACAAGAAAAGAGAGCTTCTGCAGGGAAACTTCTGTTTTAAAATCATCAGATCTCATGAGATTTATTCACTATAATGAGAATAGCACAGAAAAGACCCATCCCATGATTCAGTTACCTCCCACCAGGTTCCTCCCATGACACATGGGAATTGTGGGAGTTACAATTCAAGATGAGATTTGGGTGGGGATGTAGCCAAATCATATCATTATTTTTAAAAAGTGTGAGATAGTTCAACTGTTTTATTTTAGGTATGAGTTGATGAAATGAAAGATGCTGTAAGGTATAGAGAGAAAAGGAGTGGGAACTGTAGTAGTTAGTGGAGTGTAAGCATGTCATATTGGAGGCCACCATGGAAGAAACATGTTATGGGGAATTTTGAAGGGAGGAAAGTACAAAAGTGTAGTTTGTTTCTGAAGAAGGAGAAATTAAATTTGCAATGCTTCAGACGGGTTTAAGGGGATTATGTATGGAAATCATGACTCTCTCATAACTGGATAAATAGAATTATGTGAGAGAGAGGCTGAAAACAGATACTAAAAGCCCATGATCGGTTGTTTAAATATCATATAGGACTTTATTTACCTAAGATTTTGAATGTTAAAATGGTCATATTTATGGATGAAGAAAATGACTCTTACAGTAGGTGGACAAATTTAGTTACATAAAAAGATTTATTAAGAAACACATGCATATGCGATTTCATTTTTAACAGAGCTAATAAAAAGGAGTTTATTTTCCCCTAACAAATATTTTCAAAAGCGTTGGCTTACTTCTTGGTGTGTGCACAAGGGCTGAGGGGATTACTACCTAAAGATTATAAATGTGCAGAAGCCAAGAGATGCTGAAAGATAGAAAGATTGAGAGGGATAAGTAAAATTTATGTTTTAGATATTGTTTGATATTAAGAGGCTTTGGAGGATTCAAGTGTATATACATCTAAAATCATGATATTTCACATATAAATCTTATTTGTCTTCTGTTCTTTGAGAATATGGCTTATTCAGGCAGAAAAGTATGTGTCAATTTAACTTTTCATGTTAAACACTGCCTTTCTTTCTTGGTAATGTTTCTCTTGCATTATCAGCACCCTTAAAACCATGCCAAATAAATGGTAACACCAATAATAACAATAACTATCATTTGTTTAGTGCTTATTCTGCTTAAGCCCTGTTTTATTTATTTATTTCTTTTCTTTATATCACTTAGTCCATAGAGGAAACACATAAAAATATTTTCTGAGGTTTCAAGAGGTTAAACATTTGCTTTAAAACACTCAGCTTGGAATTTCTGGTTCAGGAGTCCAAGCCTAGGTTGGACTCCAAGTCTGTGCTCTTAATTTCTATATTACAATGTTCTAACATATTGTCACAACTTCTCTTAATGCTTCTTAAAGTGATTAAGAAAAAATTATATTGACTTACATTTGCAGGTTTTATTTATTGACCGCTTATTTACAATGCACTGTGCCAATTCTTTATATTCCTTATGTCATATAACAGTTAGATATATAAAATAGTCACTGAGGATAACAATGAGTTTCACAAAGATACTGGTGCAGCCAGATTATCAGTGCCTTGAACATGGAAGAGTTAGGAAAGCCATCCAGGTTAAAGAGTGAATTTGACTCTGCCAGACATTTACCTATTCACTAGGAAAATGGGAGATGATGATGATTTCAGAAGTACAATATTTATATTGTGTTTCAAGCACTTATTGTATAATTTTTATAATTATTCCTCAATTAGGAAGATTATTTGTGGAAAACTATGTTTCTTAAGAATTGTGATAAATAAAACACATAAAAATACAAAACCATTGTATTTTAGCCATCAAAATACCACCTGCAATATTCTAAAAATTCTCAACTTCCACATACTTAAAAAAATATATAACATGAATAATCACAAATCTGAACTAAAACATTTACAGAAGTTTGTGAGGAACAAGTTAATATGCTTTTTATTTGGACAATTTAGAGAAGAATAATGTTTTTTAAAATGTGTAAATCTAAATAGCCACGTTCTCTCAAAATGTAGGGTTTTCCAAGACAATGGGGAGTATCTTAATTCGGTCAGTTACTGAGAAGAGGTTAGGTTAGAGAGTTTTTAGTGCAATTTTCCATGATATTAGATGAGATCTGTGGGTAGAGGTGATTTAGTAATGCCTACACTTTAGATGTCTAGATTATTGACATAGTGTGTGGACTGGTCTTCCTGCTTTGCAGTTTGAGCTTCAAATAGCAGCCAGCATATGTCTGTTAAGGGAAAATCAGATCACGCCACTGTTCCAAATGCTCTAGGGGTTTCCATCTTACTCAGAGAAAAAGCTAAACTTTGTGAACTAACCTATGACATTTGATGTGTTTTTGGTTTCCATTCTTTTTTTTTTTTTTTTTTTTTTTTTTTTTAATTTTCTAGTACCATCTCCCTGGTGTTCAATGTGCTGTAGCCACACTGAGGTACTTGTTATCTGTCACCTGTGCCATTGTGAGGAAGCATGTGGAAATTCCTGACTCCAGGCCTTTGCTTGGCTGTACTCTGCCAGGAACTCTCTTCCTCGGAGCATTTCTACATAGCTCTCTCTTTCTTCCTTCATTTCTTTTCCTTCCTTCCCTTCCCTTCCCTCCCTCCCTCCCTCCTTCCATTCCTTCCTTCCTTCCCTCTTCCCTCCCTCCCTCTCTCCCTCCCTTCCTCTCCCTCCCTCCTTCCATTCCTTCCTTCCTTCCCTCTTCCCTCCCTCCCTCTCTCCCTCCCTTCCTTTCTCTTTTCTTCCTTCCTCTCTTTCCTTTCCCTTCCTTTCCCTTCCCTTCCCTTCCCTTTCTTTCTCTTTCATTTCTCTCTCTCCTTTTCTTTTTTCTTTTTTTTTTTTTGAGACGGAGTCTCGCCCTGTCGCCCAGGCTGGAGTACAGTGGTGCAATCTCAGCTCACTGCAACCTCCACCTCCAGGATTCAAGCGATTCTTCTGCCTCAGCCTCCTGAGTAGCTGGGACAACAGGAATACACCACCATGCCCAGTTAATTTTTGTATTTTTAGTAGAGAAGGGGTTTTGCCATGTTGGCCAGGCTGGTCTCAAACTCCTGACCTCAGATGATCCTCCCCCCTCGGCCTCCCAAAGTGCTGGCATTACAGGCATGAGCCACCGTGCCCGGCCTCTTTTCTATTTTTTGATGAAAGGTCTTGCTGTCTTGCCCAGGCTAAAGTGCAGTGGTATGATAATGGCTCACTACAGCCTCAACCTCCTAAGCTCAAGAAATTCTCCCACTCTGCCTCCTAAGCAGCTGGGAGGACAGGCATGTGACAGCACGCTCAGATAATTTAAAAAATATACTGTCAAGATAGGATCTAGCCATGTTGCCCAGGCTGGTCTTGAACTCCTGGCCTCAAGCAATACTCCCACCTTAGCCTCTCAAAGTGCTGGGATTACAGGTGTGAGCAACTGCATCCTGCCACTCCTTTATTTCTTTCAGACCGTAGTAAAATGGCAGCTCATCACTGAAAATTGCCTTGTATCCTTTGTCTAAACTTATATCCCTCTGCCAATTATTCCTAGTGCTACCCTATCTGATTTTTTCAGCACTTCTTACTGTTGAATATTCTACACATTTTACTGAATGTTTTGTTCATTGTCTGCCTTCCCCACTAGAATGTAAACTTCATGAGGAAAAGAATTTGTGTGTATTTTGTTCACTGTTATTTTCCCAAGATCTAGAATAATGCCTGGGATATAATAGATATACAATAATATTTGAAGAGTAAATTAATACATAAATTTATTATTAATTTATTAATTATGCCCATAATTTCCACAAAAACATTAATTGATTTGTGTAGAAAAGCAGGCACATAGTAGATACTCATGTTTTTTTCAGAAAGATTCTGGAATCCACAGGAAAAGATATAATTATTCATAGATTTTCTCTATTTCCACCCGGAGAAGACATTATTAATAATCTCTATTTTAAGATAATTACACGTAGTGATTTCTAGGATATTTAAAAATGGATTAATTTTTCTTTCTTATTGATGTTATTTTCTTGATGATGCTTGTCCAGTTCTTAAGATAGTGATTTTCAACTCACATGTAGGTCTTGCCTCTTAATGAGTTCTAGAATCCCTGGGTTGAACATTTTCCAAAATTAACCTACGTTTGAAGGACGAAAGAAAGTTATTGGCATGAACTTTTCAATTCTCATGTCAGTCCATTTGTCTTGCTTTGAGAAAACGTATCATATCCCAAATCTCACCTATTTATGTCATTTAGTGCTTATAACTGATCCAGGCCCAAATGACAGTGTCCTTTTTGTGCAAAGGAAACTGTTACAATTATATAACTTACTGTAACAATACTTTATAATCCTGACAACAGCAACAGAAAAAGCATAAAATCTGTTCAGTAGCATGTATTAATATTCTCTCTTCATCACGGGTACTAAAATAGCATTGCAGATATGACTAGAAAGTCAATGCAAGATGTTTCAGCAATTGTCTAGATGCCTTATTTTCCTCTTTGGAGACTGTCTCTTTTTCTGGAAGAATTAATCATGTTCTCCTTAGTTAACTTTGTACTCGTTGTATATTTTTGTGATTAAACTTTAGAGGATGGAGAACATGTCTTACTCATCTTGGTAAACTCCACATTAAAGAATTTGAAGAATAACTGACTTGATTAATGTTAATGATATTTAGAAGAGAATGTTTAAACATAGAATCTGATTTTATAATTAAATCTTTCAGAATATACTATAATTGATAGTGTAATAGGGCTTGAATATTGAAAATACTTTGATGAAAATTTATGGCATATATAGAGAACCAAAAATAATTAAAAATTTACATCTTTTAGAGATGCAGACTAATTTCATTTGGTTATAGATAACTGTCAATGGAAGAAAAATGTTAGAAATAGGAAGTTTAATTTACTGTGCAATGAAGTGAATGATTAACATTATGCATTGAAATTTCTCCTGTTAAATTTCTTCAATGTGATAATTCATTTATCAGCTACTTTTGTAATGATCTAACAATACAAAATTAGCACCATCAGGGAACATGAAGTAACAAGACCTAAGCTATATATGACTCCTATTTGGCCCCTGCATTGTTGTCTTTTCATAGAAAAAATAACTGGAATGTGCAGGCTTACTTTACATTTCCCCTCTATCAGTCTCTGATTTCCCAAAGATTGTTTCTCATTGATCAAGTTGAAAAGGAGAAAGTGTAGTCTATTAAGCTGTTAGAATAAAACAAATAGCGTTGGAGTCAGGCATAATCACAGTTCTGTGGTTCCTATGTGGCATGCTACTCAGGAAGCCTCCTGTCAGCTCTAAGATTCTCAGTTTCTCATTTTTGAAATAAAAAAAAAAACAAACAACCCAACAAATAACCTCAGTTTGGAAAATCTCGGATTCTTTAGCGATACAAATATAGTGATTTGCAGCAGGATAGCAGCCACTGCTGGTTAAGTAGTCAAGTGATGAGATAGAATTTTATTTGTCTTTATTTATTTATTTATTTAATTAATTTATTTTTTTTTGAGACAGAGTCTCATTTTGTCACCCAGGCTGGAGTGCAGTGGCGTGATCTAGGCTCACTAAAACTCCTGCCTCCCAGGTTCAAGCAATTCTCCTGCCTCAGTCTCCCAGGTAGCTGGGATTACAGGCGCTTACAAGCATGCCTGGCTAATTTTTGTATTTTTAGTAGAGATGGGGTTTCACCGTGCTGTCCAGGCTGGTCTCGAACTCCTGACCTCAGATGATCCACCCGACTCGGCCTCCCAAAGTGTGTGAGCCACTGTGCCCGACCAGAACTCATTTTGTAAAATAGATCACTCTGGCTGCTGTGAGAAGATCACCTGTGAGAAATCCACATGGAAGCAGGTAAGTGGTTAGGAAGCCACCACCATTGTCCAAGTGAATAGCAATGGTGTCTGTGATTCCACAGATTGAGGTGGATTCTAAAGGACATGGTCATACTTAAGCAACACGTGGTATGAGATGAAAGAGAAAGAGACGTTTATGGCCTGAGCAATTGCTGTGTTCTAAGAGGATAAAAACAAACGGTACAAATGAAGATATTCCCATTCACTCCCAGTTGTAGTGTGCTTATTATGTGTCAAAGAACTGTTTAACACGTATTTATTAATTTAATCATCAAAACCAAACCTTGAGATAAGTACTATTTTTAATCCCACTTTACAGATGAGGCAACTGAGGGAGACAGTGGTTATGTGACTTGCCCAAAGTCAAACACAGTGGAGCTGAGAAGGGAAACCGAGTTATCTGGTTCTAGCATCCATGTTCTTAGCCCCTGGGCAATATGACCTCACTGTGCAATATGACCTCACAAAACAGGGACAAGTGCATGTTTTCTGAGAAGGAAACTGAAATATTTAAGACATACAAAGATATTCCTTCTTATATGTGAATGTTGGTTTTAAATTAAAATAATTTATGGGCAGAAAGGACAGTTACTTCCCTGTTATATCCAATACATGATGTTTACTATATTCTATTCTTTTACTCTGTGAGACTAATAAGGATTTATTCAGATTTATATTGTCTATGTTCGTGACTAGGAAAGTGCCTTCTAAGCAATGTCTTTTGTAAGAACTGGGTTTTGTTTTTATTTCGTTACCAAGAGAATAGATACATGTGTGGTTGTTATAGCTTACCAAATGTGTTGCTCTCTTTGTATATTAGATTTTGAGGGCATCGAGTCTGAGTAAGAGGAGTCTCTTCTCCTGTCTCATTGCACTGTAGCTAAGCAGTCTTCTATCACAGCCCAGAAATGCCAGCTGTATTCTTTTACTTCCTAATCTTCCCTGCTAGACTGTGAGATACTTTAGAGAAGTGTTTATGTCAGTTATATCTGTGTTAGGTATATAGTAGGTTGTTAATAAATATTTGCAGGAGAAAATGGAACTTGGTGTGAGAAAACACAGATTTGCAAGTCAAATATAAATAGGCTGGCAATTAACAGAGCAAACAAATAAAAAATAGATTACTAGGAGACAAGAGTCTTCCAGGGGAAATAAAATAAACTACTTACTAGGATAATTCATCACTGCTGTGCACGTTTATTTAGCTCAGTGGTGCATCAGCACTGTTTAAAAACAGCTTATTGATGCTATTATTTACATGTTTGATATGTGTGTAGCCATTGATCAGTTAAACTGAAGGACACCTGAACTAACTCAATATAATTCAATAAATCATGTTAATATTAGCAATTAATTTAAAAAGCTCATTGATAAAAATAATAGCTAAAATTTTATAGTATTTGCCATATTATTTGCATATATACATGTTTAATCCTCATTACAACCCTATAAGGATGATATTATTATTATTATTATATCCACTCTGCAGATGAGTGAAATAAGGCACAGTGGTTAAGTGGCTTGTCCAAGTTTACCCAGCCTCTAAGTGGATATGCAGAAGAAATAGGATTCAAACCCACACATAAAGCTCTGCAGGCTGTTATGTTCAGCATATGCTATACTGTTCTGTTAACATCTCACTCTCTCCCCTCAATACAATTTTACTAAGCGCAAAATAATTAAACAGCAACAACAGAAGCCACAGCAAGCACATCCAGGTCTCTGCTAAGGATGTGAATAAATTATGTTGTTTAATGTCCCCAATAATCAAGTCACAGTGGTATTATCTCCACTTTCATATGAGGAAATTGAGGCAGAGAAGGATAAGTTACTGCTCTATGCTGTAGAGTTTTGAGAGAGAGAGAACTAGAATATGAGAAGGAGAAGAAACCATCCTCAAAGAGTCAGTAACTCATTTACTATACAAGAAAACCCAAGCCCAGCAACTTTGCCTGAATGCTTTTGGGGCTGGGGCAGAAAATCACTAGATTTAGCTCTTCTAGGAAGAGTCTTATTAAGAAAGAATCCTGAGAAAGCGTTTCTAAATTTTAATATATTTTCTTGTATGGGTTTCTAAATTTGTTTTAATTTGAGATGGAGTCGTGCTCTGTCACCCAGGCTGGAGTGCAATGGCGCAATCTTGGCTCACTGCCACCTCTGACTCCTGGGTTCAAGTGATTCTCCTGCCTCAGTCTCCCGAGTAACTGGGATTACAGGTATGTGACACCATGCCCAGACAATTTTTGTATGTTGAGTAGAGACAGGGTTTTGCCATGTTGCCTAGGCTGGTCTCGAACTCCTGACCTCAGACAATCCACCAGCCTCAGCCTCTCAAATTGCTGGGATTACAGGTGTTAGCCACCACACCCAGCCACTTTTCTAAATTTTAGTATATTTTAATGGCTACATGTCTAACTTACTTACGTTAGCATTCATGGATTAAATATCTCAAGGAAGTTACATTTGTTCATATTCTTTGGTAGGCATATCATTGAAGAATTGTCTTGTTCATAAATTAAAGCTGTCAGATTACTCTTACATAAAATAATGTATTAAAGATCTTTTAATTACAACAATAAATTATTAAATAAAATTGTACTGATGCAATTATTTGTAAAAATTTTCCTCACTTGTTTATAAAATGACAAGAATTTTAATGAGTTATAAGAACATGTAACCCAAGAATTAGGGGCTATTTTTCCATTTCTTTTGTTGGGATGGTAATACTGAATTTGAGGCAAGTTAATATTCTGTGAGTTCATATTCTAAACACTAAAAAAAAAAAAGAAAAGAAAAACAAACAAAAAATAAAAAAAAAAAACAAGACAAACAAAAATAGAAAGTACATAGTATAAAAGAAAAACAATGGCTGGACGCAGTGGCTCACGCCTGTAATCCCAGCACTTTGGGAGGCCGAGGAGGGAGGATCATGAGGTCAGGAGATTGAGACCATCCTGGCCAACATGGTGAAACCCCGTCTCTACTAAAATACAAAAAAAACATTAGCCAGGTGTTGTGGTGTGCGCCTCTAGTCCCAGCTACTTGGGCGGAAGAGGTCAGGGGAATCGCTTGAACCCAGGAGGCAGAGGTTGCAGTGAGGCCAGATCACACCACTGCACTCCAGCCTGGTGACAGAGCGAGACTCTGACTCAAAA
>NW_012102687.1:2631494-2672448 GCF_000951045.1 Mandrillus leucophaeus | reverse complement strand
GGAATCGCTTGAACCCAGGAGGCAGAGGTTGCAGTGAGGCCAGATCACACCACTGCACTCCAGCCTGGTGACAGAGCGAGACTCTGACTCAAAAAAAAAAAAAAAAAAATTAGTCATGATTTATCTGGAACTAGATTCAAATAGTTAAAAGTGTGGCTAAACTGTGTTTAACTGGTCCAGCTCTGTGGCTCATGCCTGTACATTCCAACACTTTGTGAAGGCAGGTGGGTGGATCACTTGAGGCCAGAAGTCCGAGACCAGCCCGGCCAACATGGCGAAATCCCATCTCTGCTAAAAATACAAAAATTAGCTGGGCATGTGGCACACTCCTGTAATCCCATCTACTCTGGAGGCTGAGGCAGGAGAATCAATTGAACCCAAGAGACAAAGGCTGCAGTGAGCTGAGATCGCACCACTGCACTCCAGCCTTGGTGACAGAGACTCTGTATCAAAAAAAAAAAAAGTGTTAAACCATTAAAATTCCCAATTACTTTATTTTTATCTGTAAAGTAATAATATATTTCTCACAATTATGATGATCAAATGGGCCATTATTTTAAAAGTGTTCATTGTATAAAAGTTGTATAATAAATACTATTGTAATCATGAGATTCAATCTTAGTCCTTTATAGGATGAATTTAGGTTTGAATATTTCAAAATTTCCACGTTCTGCAAATATGTTTGCACTTACATTAACCTCTTTCTTAGTATATATTTTTACACCTATCTGCCAAGAAAAATTCGTCATTTTTTAGTAACCTCATCCATGGATTAAGTTTCTTTCTCCTAATATGCTTTGGAATTGTTTTCTGGCTGTCTTTTACATTTGCCTTTCTTATTTCGCCAGGCAGATGACAGCTTTCAATCCCTGATGGGTGAGAGAAGAGGGGAGGCCTTCTTCCAGTGAGTACTGCAGGCATCCCTGGGAACAGCAGCTGAAAACAGGAGGGTTTTCCGGATAATCCAAATGGCATATGGAATGCAAAGGAATGATAGTTAGATGATCCGTTTGCGTTCTATTAACCAGTTGTCACATTCAGGAGTCATGACATTTTCCATGTTCTGACCTCTTTGACTTCTAATAGATGCAAAAATATATGAAACTTATAGATGATATATTGAATATCCAGAACAGGTTTTGGTGGGTCTTGTTAAGGTTTTCACGTGTTCGGCATGTTACTAGTTCACACTGGAATTAAAAAAGCCTTCAGAGTTCAGGCTTTATACATTTACTGTTTAAACCACACTAGTTTAAACATGTTGGGAGCAAGTCCACACCTTGTACTGGAACATAGAGAATATGGAACATGCTTATTAGACGTGGGAGCAGTGAATATTGATTTGCTCATGCATTATCCACACCATCCATATAGTGGAAATTAGTTTTATTCAGTTCCTTTTCCACTTAGTAAAGGTGGATTTTTCTAACTTACTGACCTCTTCTGGCATTAAAAACCAGTGCTGCAATTTGCAAAAGTGTTTTATCTTTCAGACCACTCCCTCCCCTCTGCCAATAGACTGTCAGTGATAATTAAGTCTTTAATTAGGAATGATGACAAATTACCTTGGCCATATTGCTGTCTATATTTCTTACTCTTAGATATAGTTGATATTTTTGCTTTAAAAATGTTAATATATTTAATGATGTCATGCAATCTGTACTATTCTTCAGTAGTTGTAACATTGTAATATTAATTGCTTTAAAAAATTTTTATTGGGATGGTTCGAATTAGGCCTATTAAATATCTTTGAAAATAATATCTAAATTACATTATTAACTTGGACTTGAAATGTTCCTGGGCTTTTCCAATGAGACCACACCTTTTACTGAATATAAAAAACTGCAATATTCAAAGCTTTGGAGGTAGGTGGTCAGTACTGGTGGGAAGATTCAGATTTGGGGTTAAATTTTAAAGGCAAGAAATGTGTAAAATAATATAGCCCAGTTGCTGGCTTTTATGGGCGCTATTGGAAAACGACCCTACACATTTTATGTTAAAAGGTGACTTTCTTCTGAAAGAAATTTTATTTTGACTTTATCTTTTTTTTGACAGTTTTCCTAGAAATAAAGTGAAGCATTCTTCATATCTACTTTCCAGGCACAAAGACTCACATCTTACCAAAGATTCAAGTTTCTCATTCTTGTTCCTCAATAGTTAGGTCAATAGCTTTCAGCACAGGCAAGTTTGTGTCTTACTAAATCTGTCTTTTCATTCTCTTCAAAGGTAAAAGTCCCTCCCTTAGAAAATGTTCATCTCACACCTTGTGCAATCATTAGAGACTATAGACATGTTTCTTGAACCACTATGCATTTAAGTTTCTAGAAAAATGAGCCTGCAGCCACAGAATTTTTAAGAGAAATAAATGTGACAACCTAATTTCCTTTTTCCCCCTGAAAATCTATTTAGTAGATTTAGCAGGTGAGACATGTGTAGTTCAGAAGTACCTATGAAGGACAGTTGGTAACGAAGTACTTTAATGGTTTAGAGAAATTGTGTTCTCCTGCAGGACAATAAAATTGCTAATGGTCAGTTACACTATTTTAATATGATTTTCTCCTTCTGCGTAGATTATTGCTACAGTAGAACTGAGACTACTGAAACTGCCAAACTCCCTCATCCTCTTTTGGTCAAATTTCATTTACTGACAAAGTAGTCCATACTTCTCCTTTCTTCTTCACCTTGCCCCTACCCTCTCTCATCTGACTTTTACTTTAGGGAAAGAGGTTTTTCTCTATGGCCTGATGTGCCCCCAACATAATTAGTGTCCTGTGCCTTCTTGCTATAGTTGCCACTTTTGACCCAATGTCTCCTTATTTTATTTTCTGAGGCTCTACATTCTGGAAAACTCAGTGTCTACTTACAGCTCTCCATTTACATGAGAATGTTATATGCTTGTTAGAAAAATTTGAGCCAGGTGCAGTGACTCATGACTGTAATCCCAGCACTTTGAGAGGCTGAGGCAGGCGGATAACTTGAGGTCAAGAGTTCGAACCAGTCAATATGGTGAAACTTCGTCTCTACTAAAAATACAAAAATGAGCTGGATGTGGTGGCACGCACCTGTAGTCCTATTTACTTGGGAGGCTGAGGCAGAAGAATCACTTGAACCTGGGAGGCGGAGGTGGCAGTGAGCTGAGATCACACCATTTTACTCCAGCCTGGGTGACAGAGCAAGACTCTCTCTCAAAAAAATGTTTTGTTGATGTTCAAACAGTGTCATTTTTTTTTCTCCTTCCTTTTAGCTGTGGGTTGCTTCCAAACATGGAGATTGGGTTATTGATGCAACCAGTTAGTAATATAGCAAATACTTGTGTTGCCACTTCCCAGAATCAAGTATTTTAAACATGGCAAATATTTTGTCCAAATTATTTTGTCCTTAAAAAAAATAAAATCTAGAAATATATTAAAAGTTAATTAAAAAATTAATTTTACTTCCCTTTGACAGCATCCCCACTCAGGTTTACCTGACAATTGACAATACATTCTGTGCATTTAATGTATATCTTTAAAAGACATACATACATAAAAGACAAAACAAAACACTCTGTGTGTGTATAAACCCACTGTAGGTACATGTTTGTGTGTCTGTGTGTATATTATGTATTTATAAATATTATATAATTCTGCATTGCTTAGACTGAAAAATTTGCAGAATTGGTAGCGTTTGGTAATTAATATACTATAACTTGATTTTATTTTTTACCGAACACAGTATTTTTTAGATATTTCCCTGATAGTACCTTCTTTTTTTCTCATTATTGCTCTGTTAGCTTCACTGGCTTTTGTTTAGTTCCTTTTTCTTTTCTTGTTAATTTGAAGTTGTATGGTCTTGTTAACAAAGTTAATAAATTATAATGTTAACAAAGCATAATGATAATTAGGATCTATATTCTTTTTCTAGGCAAGGTAAATAATTTGGTGTATATGAAACTCCCTACAATTTCTCTAAGCATAATTCTTTCCTATGGCTTCTCAAATATGATATTCATCTTAAGTTTAAAATATTAAAAATTATTAATACAATTACTATTAATGGACATGTATTTAGATTTAGCTGTATGTGCTTTTACTAGTTTTTTCCTTACATCTTATTTTTTTCTAGATCATTTTTCTTCTTGTTAAACTTATATTTCAATGTTTCTTCTATTGGGGTCTGTGAATCGCAACATTTTCTAGTCATTGCATTTATAAACATTTTTATTATTTTTTTTATTACTCCAATCATATTAGGCACTGTTTACTCTGTCATTTTAACTCAAAAATATAATTTTTATTCTTCATGTACTTTACATTGAAGTACATGATGAACAAATTTTTATGAATTTAAATTACAGCCTCTTATTGATGACTTTTTTTAGCTCACCATGTCTAAAAAATAACTTTCTTAATTGCACTATGGCCCTATTGTATCTCTAATCTAAATGTCACCCACCTCCATTTTTTTTTATTCCAATGGCAGCTCAAACTCAATATATTTAAAATTGTGCCAATTATTTTATCTTTCTAAGCAGCTCCCCCTGCAAGTACATTATTTCTAAGTATATCATTTCACTTTGTATCACTATTGTTTCAAAATCAATTCTGTGACTTACTTCCCTGTATTCAATCTGTATCTAATTCCTTTGAATTTTCTTTCATTTTCTCCTCTTTTTATATTTTTGTTGTTATTATAATAACACAGGCCCTTATCAACCTTCATCTAGACCTCTATCATATTTGTTAACTGATCTCCATGCTTTCAGTCTTTTTCAGCTGCACAATCTATACAGTACAAAGCTATCAAAGTAATCTTTTTAAAACACAAATAAACATACCAGTTTCCTTTGCTCAAAATCTTCTATAGTTTCCCATTTTAAATAAAAGCACATCTATTATACTTACGCTTTGAGACTCTGCATAATCTTACTCAGGCTTACCAGACAGCATGCTCTCTTGTGTGTTAAGACTTTAAGTGCTTATTTTTCTATTTTATGTACTCCTCTCACTATTCTTTGAACATCAATTTTCCCTTACTCGGTGAATTTACTCGAGTTGCTTTTATATGTGTCTCTACCTCTGGAACCATGGCCCTTCACCCTCCCTTTTATTTATTCTAAGATTACTCTTCTTCAAATTCTGTTTCAAGGCCCATATCTGACTGGGGGTGGTGGCTCACACCTGTAATGCCAGCAATTGGGAGGCTGAGGCAGGAGGGTCCCTTGAACCTGGGAGTTCAAAATTAGCTGGGCAACATAGGGAGACATCATCTCTATAAATATTAAATAAAATAAAAATTAGACATTTGTGATGGCAAGTGCTTTTGGTCTGAACTCCTCAAGAGTCCGAGGTGAGAGAATCACTTGAATCTGGGAGGTTGAAGCTGTAGTGAGCCATGATTGTGTTACTCTACTTCAGTCTGGGCAACAGAGTGAGATCTTGTCTCAAAAAGTAAAATAAATGCCCCTATCCTCTCGGAAATCTTTCTCAATTCAACTTCAAGACAATTAACATTTATTAAATGACTATGAGGTATTAGAAATTGTAAGGAGTACTGAGATGCATAAAGATTTTAAAATTTGTAACAGTGATAAGCAATTTTGCAACTGTTTTCTATGCCAAATTATTATTCAAAAGGCACAAATGGTGAAAACATACTATTAGTTTTAGTTGCTAGCAGGATCACATTCAACTCAAAGATCAGGAAAGGCATTTATAGAAGAGAGGTCATCTAAGACAGTTTTTAAAGATGCAAAAGATATATATTGTGAAGTTTTACATAGATAAGGATAGGAAGGGTAGTAATCTAAGTAGATATAAAAATATCTGTAAAAGTTTGGACTCAAGAGCTTTTTTCTTCACATTAGTCTGCTAAGGCTTCCATAACAAACCACTATAGACTGGATAGCTTAAAGAACAGACATGTATTTCTCACTGTTCTAGAGACTGGGAAGTCCAAGATCAAGGCCCTGGCAAGGTACATTTCATTCTGAGGCCTCCTCTCTTGGCTGGTAGGCAGTCACCTCACAGTGTGTGCTTACATGGTTTTTTCTCTTTGTGTACGCAGAGAGAGATCTCTTCCTCTTTTATAAAAACACCAACTCTGTTGGATGAGGGTTCATCCTTATGATCTCATTTAGCCTTAATCCCCTCCCTAAAATCCCTATCTTCAACATAGTCACATGAGGGTCAGGGCTTCAACATGAGTTTAAGGGAACTCAATTCAATCCGCAGAAGTTCCTGGCTGGGTGCAGTGCCTCATGCCTGTAATCCCAGCACTTTGGGAGGCTGGGGCAGGCGGATCATAAGGTCAAGAGATTGAGACCATCCTGGTCAACATGGTGAAACCCTGTCTCTCCTAAAAGTACAAAAATTAGCTGGACATGGTGGCATGTGTCTGTAATCCCAGGTACTCAGGAGGCTGAGATAGGGGAATCACTTCAACCCCAAGAGGCAGAGGTTGCAGTGGGCAGAGATTGTGCCATTACACTCCAGCCTGGACGACAAGAGTGAAACTCCATCTCAAAAAAAAAAACAAAAGAAAAAAAAAAAAGAAGTTACCATCACACTTTGTGGCACACATAGTGTTTTATAGGATTTGAGCTTAAGGTGTATTTAAAATAAGAAAGCAATGAAATTATTATGTGGGACAGATAAGGGAAATAATGCATACTGAGTTTCAACCATAGCTCAGAACTTATCTGGACATTTCTCATTTATTATGCTTTATAAGATAGAGTTCAGGGGCCCAGAACCACCACATTGCACAATTCCAGAAAATATTATTTGCATTACAAATTACGATTCCAAATCAATGCCTCAAAGAGTTACAGAAACCATCAACTAACAGATATTCTTAAATTTGCAGGATGGCAAGTAAAGAAAAGAAACAACTTGCTGAAACACTGAAACTCCCTCACTTGTAAGGTAACAAAACGGACTGAAATCAGTTAGAACCAATATGGCCAACTAGAGACTGCGCAGAAGCAGCTTGCGGACAGTACAGCTTGAATTTTCACCGTTTGTTTTACACTAACTCACCACAAATTTGCATGTGGGACCCACAAGGGGGCAGGAAGAGATAACTGTGCATGTCTGAGGGCTTTCCTGACCTTCCTTTTCCTTCTATCCATCACCTACTAATCCCAGAATCCACCTTCTCAATCCTTTCTAATACAATTAATGTCTTAGAGCTTGCGTGAGTAGAGGGATTTGAGCTGAGCTGATGTCTCCATGTTAGTCAATTAGCAATTGACTAATTGAAAAACTAAGGAGTTTTTCTTGTCTTAAAACCCAGCATCATAGCATTGGCTTCTAGTGCATCAGGCAGTGAGCCCCTTTTGCTTGACGATAGCACCACTAGAACTTTGGATTCTACAGCTTGCAAGGGTCTTTGCAGTGGCCTTGATGGAAACGGCAAGGACAACTCCATAACAACTCGAATACTTCTGACAGTAACTAGAATATTTCTCATAAGCTTTTGAAATACTTTATTGATGCAATCTGTTCATTCTAGTCAAAGGAAAGAGATTCATGTTATCTAGGACTTCTTTTTCCACAGAATACTCTAAGTATACCTCCCACCACAGAGATTTCATAGTGCAGCTTAAAAAACAAACAAACAAACAAAAAAAACACCACACTGTGCTTTTCTGGTTTTAGTCCCTCAATTCTGTATGTTAGAAGATGAACTCTCAAGGTCCTGGTGTTTTTGATTCTTTATTTCTCCCAAGGTTGTCTAATAAAAATACATTTAATCTGTCAACCCCCTTATATCACCATTAGACAACCAATCTTGGGTTATCTTCTATTTCAGTATTGATGAACCCACACACTTTGTTGTATGTAACAGGTCTCTCACTGTAGCTAGATGTTTTCTACACAAAGCCATGCTAAATTACACCATGCCAGTCATTCAGCTAACACACTCAGGTTATTTGACATTTATTTCCTGTAATAAACAAGAATAAAAAATTAGAAGAAAACCAAAACATACAAGAACATTAAAAAGTCCAACTAACATATCAGAAGCCTACAAAGCTCAGCAATTGTCCATTGATTCTGTCTGACTTTTATAATAAGCATCCTGGAATTGGTTCCAGTCTGGTTGCATAAACCAGTGTTCCTCACTGACAACATCGAGCAGATATATAAGCTAGCTGAAAAAGAGAAAGGGCATTGACTTTCTTCAATGTATCAAAGCAATTCATAATACGTAGCATATACAAACTAACAACAACAAACAATAATAATGACAACAAAATGACAAACATTTTGCGGAAATTATGCTAAAGTTCTTTTCTTCACAAGCTAAAATGAAATTTTTTAAAGCTAATCTTCTAAATCCTTTTAAATTTCATTTTCTCTTTCTCTTTCTTTTACCTTTCTTTCTTCCTTCCTTTTTTTGCTTTCTCTTTCTTTTCTTTCCCTCTCTCTCCTTTCTTTCTCTTTCTTTCCTTCCTTCCTTCTTTCTTTTTTCTTTCTTTCCTTTTTCTTTCTCTTTTCCTTCCTTCCTTCCTCCATCTTTCTTTCTTTCTTCTTTTCTTCCTTTTTCTTTCTTTTCCCTCCCTTCCTTCCTTCCTTCCCAACAATATTCTGCATTTGTTTTATTGTTCATTGCAATAAACAGAATGTTTACTCCCCCAAAATTTATGTGTTGAAATATTAAACCCGTAGGTTATGGTATTAGAAGGTAGGATCTTTGGGAGGTGATTATGTCATGAGAATGGAGCCCTTATGAATGAGATTAATGAATGCCTTTATAAAGAGGCCTGAGAGAGATTCCTCTCTCCTTCCACCATGTGAATACACAGTATGAGGGCATCGTCTAAGAACAAGAAAGTGGATTTTCAGCAGACACTGAATCTGCTGGCACCTTAATCTTGGACTTCCCAGCCTCTTGAACTGTGAGGAAAAAAAATTTGTTGTTTATATGCTACCCAATTTATGATATTTTGTTATAGCAGCCTGAATGAACAGTAATCCTTTATATTACATTTCAGTTTTACTTTCTAAATTTTTACCTTTTTTGAAAGGTTCAAAATATGGTATATAAATAAAATAATGTATGGATACACACATATACAGTCATGCATCACTTAATGATGAGGATATGTTCTCAGAAATGCATCAGTAGGTGATTTTGTCATTGTGCAAACATCACAGAGTGTACAAACATCGATAGTATAGGCCAGGACTTCCCAACCCCTGGCCACTGACCTGTACAGTTAGAGGCCTGGTAGGAACCAAGTCACACAGCAGCAGGTGAGTGGCAAGTCAGCGAGCATTACCGCCTGAGCTCCACCTCCCGTTAGATAAGTGGTGGCATTAGATTCTCATAGGAGCCTGAACCCTACTGTGAAGCGTGCATGTGGGGGAGGGATCTAGGTTGCACACAACTTTGGAAAATCTAATGCCTGATGATCTGAGGTGGGACAGTTTCACCCCTACTCCACACAGAAAAATTGTCTTCCATGAAACTTGTCCCTGCTGGCAAAAACTTTGGGGACCCCTAGTATAGGCTACTGCTCACCTAGGCTATATCGTATAGACTTTAGCTATACCGCGTCTGGTCATTTAAAAGTGTGTGACACCTTCCCCACCCATTCTTTCTCTCTTGCTCCTGCTTTTGCCATGTTATACACAAGCTCCCACTTCACCTTTCACTGTGAGTAAGAGCTGGCAGAGGCCTCCTTAGAAGCCAAGCTATGTCAGTGCCATGCTTCTTGTACAGCCTGCAGAACTATGAGCTGATTAAACATCTTTTCTTATAAATTACTCAGTCTCAATTATTTCTTTATAGCAATGCAAGAACAACCTAATACAACCATTTTCATGTATGTTATTTTTCATTGACCAAAATGTCATTATGCAGTACATGACTGTAGTTTAAAAATCAGTAATGAAAAAATCTTTCCAAGCACTGAGGCAGAAAACAGGCATATAACTTGCATTCCAGAAACTCCCTGGGTGCTTCTTTCTGAGCACATTCCCTTTTTCTCTGAAGAAGTATCACAACTCTGAATTATGTCTTAGTTGTTCCTTTTTACTTTTCTCATATTTTAATTTTTAAAATTTATGTTGAACAATACATTATTTTGACTAAGTTTATGTTTGTTTGTTTATATATTACATAGTTAGGTTTTCCAATATTTAGTTTAGGGAATATGTATAAAAGGAAATGTACTGTCTACACTTCTGAGTCTTCTTTTGCTCGATATAATATAATGACTCAAGATTGTAATATAATTTTGAGAGCCGTTTCTACATAACTTTCAATCATTTTCACTATTATGTGATGACAGCGAAATACAATTCTACATTTTTTTTTCAGATCTCCTTAGCAAGAAAAGACTGCAGGTAAGACTGAACTTGAAGTTTTGAGGATGAGGTGTCAGAAAGGAACTGTCTGAGCTTGGTATATTTCCACTCAACCTGGGCTATTGATATATCACAGGGGATGTTACGACTGAATGACATATAGTTTGAGAGACGTATTGAAACCATTTAATTCTATTGTTTTTTGGGCCCATAGAATCCACAATCTTATGCCAAAAGTTAAGATTTTGGCAGATAATAAGTGTCCATTGCATACCGAAGTGTCCCAAAGTGTAATTTTCTCCCCTGACACAAAATGGCAATAGCAATGGTCATAATAGGGAGAGGACAACCATGTTCAATGTAGAATGAGTCTCACTGACAGAAGAAGCCATTGTTTGGTGCCATTAAAGGAAGAAAAGTGGACTGGGCATGGTGGCTCACGCCTGTAATTCCAACATCTAGGGAGGCCAAGGCGGGGGATCACAAGGTCAGTAGATCCAGACTATCCTGGCTAACATGGTGAAACCCCATCTGTACTAAAAATACATAAAATTAGCCAGGCATGGTGGCACGTGCTTGCAGTCCCAACTACTGAGGAGGCAGAGGCAGGAGAATTGCTTGAACCTGGGAGGCAGAGAGGCTTCAGTGAGCTGAGACGGCACCACTGCACTCCAGCCTGGGTGACCTAGCAAGACTCCATCTCAAAAAAAAAAAGGAAAGAAAAGTAGGAAAATTACGTTTGCCTCCCGAGTTCACATTACTAGAAGCCAGGAAAATTCATAGAAATGACTGTTAACAATGCTGATGGAGAGTTATATTATAATTTAGGGTGCACAACATGCTTCCTTTTGCCAGTTACTAGCCTGTTTTTCAGCTGCAAATAAACAACCAAAAGCAATCAAACAGCACTGGGTATTTTGTGCTCAATCTTCCTCCCATATCAGGACTTCAGATTGCCCACACAGAGAGAAAGCCTAAAATGCTAACACTGAGAAAAGGAAAGGCCCACCTGAGAGCATAAAGGACACTTCCCAAAGGTTTGTTTACAGGACTTCTAGATGCAAAAGAAAAGATTTTAGAGCTTTTAATAATACAAACCAGTCTTCATGCAAATAATTCTATTAGATATCATTCAACAACTTATATTGAACTTTAAAGCAATATAAAAACAATTTTTATCAAAAAAGTCAATTAGAATTCTAGTTCTTATCCCCATAGCTTTCTGAAACACACCCTAAATTCAGCAGAATATTCACATTAGTTTTAACCTAAAACATTAGTGTTAACCATTAACATTAAAAATAATTGTCTACTATACTTAGATATAATCCAAGAATCTTTTTCTATACCTTTCTGAAAATTTACAATATATAATAAATGAAGACACTGCTCTTTCCCTGTCATATGTTTCTGGCACTTTTGTTGAACATCAATTGTCCATAGATGAATAGATTAATTACTGGGCTCTTTATTCTGTTCTGTTGGCCAGTGTGTCCCCCATGCTCTTTTGAATACTGTATCTTTAAAGTGTATTTTAAAAGATATAGTGTGATGTTTTGAGGCTGGTAGTTCCTGCTCAAGATTACTTTGACTAGTCAACATCTTTTGTGGTTTCGCATACATTTTAGATTTTTTTCCTATTTCTGTAAAAATGTCATTGCAGTTTTGATAGGGATTTCTTTGAATCTGTAGATCACTTTGGGTAGTATGGACATTTTTAACAACATTAATTCTTCCAATTCATTAACTGGACATACCTTTCCTATTTAATTGTGTCTACTTCAATTTCCTTCATCAATGATTTATAGTTTTCACATAGTATATGACTTTCACGTCCTTAGTTAATTCTAAATATTTATTTTTCACTATTGTAAATGGTTTTTACAATAGTGTTTTCCTGATTTCTTTTTCAAATAGCAATAGTTTCAAATCCTACTCATTTCTGTATGCTAATTTTGTATCCTGCAACTATACTGAATTTGTTTTTTAGTTCTCACTATTTTTTGGTGAGGTCTTTGGGGGTTTTCTATACATAAGATCATGTTGTCCATTAACAGTCACAATTTTATTTCTTTGTATCTGATTTGGATGCATTTAATTTTTTTCTCTTGTTTAATTGTTCTGGCTAGGACTTCTAGTACTATGTTGAATAGAAATGGTAAGAGTGGGCATCCTTGTCTTTTTCTGATCTTGGTGGAAAATCTTTAAACTTTTCACCCTTGAGTATGACGATAGGTTTAAACTTGTTGTATGGCCTTTATTGTATTGATGTACATTTCTTCTATAACAAGTTTGTTGAGAGCTTTTATTATGAAAGAGTGTTAAATTTTGTAAAATGCCTTTTCTGTATCTGTTGAGATGATCGTACGTTTTTTATCTTTGTTTTGTTAATGTGGTATACGGGCATACCTTATTTTATTGTGCTCCATTTTATTGTACTTCAGATACTGTACTTTTTACAAATTGAAGGTTTATGGCCAGTATATCAGAGCCATTTTTCCAACAGCATGTGCTCACTTCGTGTTTGTGTGTCACGTTTTGATAATCCTCACAATATTTCAGCCTTCTTCATTATTGTTAGTACATCTGTTACGGTGATCTGTGATCCGTGATCTGTGAAGCTACTACTGTAATTGTTTTGGAGCATCACAAATCACATCCATACAAGTCAGTAAACTCGATTCATAAATGGTGTGTGTGTTCTTACTGCTCCACCAACCGGCCATTCCCTGTCTCTCTTCCTCTCCTCAGGTCCCCCTACTCCCTGAGACATGAAAATATTAAAATTAGGCCAATTAATAACCATACAGTGTGTTATTCACATGTGTTGAAGTGAAAGGAAGAGTAATGTGTCTCTCACTTTAAATCAAAAGCTAGCAATGACTGAGATTAGTGAGGAAGGTATGTCAAAAGCCAGCATAGGGCAAAAGCTAGGCCTCTTGCCATGTTATCTAAGTCGTGAAAGCAAAAAAAAAAAAAAAAGTTATTGAAGGAAATTGAGTATTATTGAATACTATTTCAGTGAACACAAGAATAATAAGAAAGGGGAACAGTCTTACTGCTGATATGGAGAAAGTTTTAGTGGTCTAGATAGGATATTAAACCAACCACAGTATTTCCTTAAGCCAAAGTCTAATCCAGGGAAACAGAGAAATCCTAACTCTCTTCAATTCGATGAAGGCTGAGAGAGTAAGGAATCTGCAGAAGAAAAGTTTGAAGCTTGCAGATTTTGGTTCATGACATTTAGGAAAAGAAACCATCTCCATAATACAAAAATGCAAGATGGAGCAACAAGTGTTTAAGTAGAAACTGTAGCAAATTATTCAGATCTAGCTAAGATCATCAATGAAGGTGGTTACACTACACAACAGATTTTCAATGTAGATGAAGCAGCCAGTCTTTTATTGGAAGAAGGTGGCATCTAGGACCTTCAGACCTAGAGAGAAAATGTAAATGCCTGGCTTCAAAGCTTCAAAGGACAGGCTGACTCTCTTGCTAGAGGCAATGCAGTTGGTTACTTTAAGTTGAAGCCAATGCTCATTTACCATTCTAAAAATCTTAGGCCCTTAAGAAGTATGTTAAATTGACTCTGCCTGTGCTCTATAAATGGAACAACAAAACCTGGATGACAACGCACTTGTTTACAGCACCGTTAACTAAATATTTTAAGCCCACTACTGAGACCTACTGCATGGAAAAAATGATTTATTTGAAAATATTATTGTTCACTGACAATGCATTGGGTCACCAAAGAGCTCTGATGGAAATGTATAAGGCGATTAATGCTGTACAAGGAGATTAATAGCTATTAACACAACATTCATTCTGCAGCCCATTGACCAGGGAGTCATTTTGACTTTCAAGTCTTATTAATTAAGAAATACATTTTGTAAGGCTACAGTTGCCACAGAGAGTGATTTCTCTGATGGATATGGGCAAAATACATTGAAAATCTCCTAGAAAATGTTGTCCATTTCAGATGCTAATAAGAACATTTGTAATTCATGGAAAGAGACCAAAATATCAACATCGATAGAAGTTTGGAGGAAGCGGATTCCAACTCTCATGAATGACTTTGACGAGTTCAAGACTTCAGTGGAAAAAATCACTTCAGATGTGGTGGAAACAGCAGAGAACTAAAATTAGAAATGGAGCCTGACAATGTAACTGAATTGCTGAAATCTCATAATTAAACTTGAATGAAACTTGCTTCTTATGGATAAGCAAAGAAAATGGTTTCTTGAGATGGGATCCACTCCTCATTAAGATGCTCTGAGCATGGTTGAAATGACAATAAAAGATTGAGGATAATATATAAGCTTAGTTGATAGAGCAGTGGCATAGTTTGAGAGAGCTGACTCTAATTTTGAAAAAAAGATTTATTGTGGGTAAAATGCTATCAAACAGCATCCCATGCTACAGGGAAATCTTTTGTGAAAGCTCAAGTCAATCACTGTGATAAAAATGTATTGTTGTACTATCTTAAGAAATTGCTATAGTCACCTCCACCCCCGACCACCACCCTGAGCAGTCAGCAACCAGCGACACTGAGGTAGGACCCTTTACCAGAAGAAAGATTACAACTTGCTGAAAACCCAGATGATCGTTAGCATTTAAAACTATACAATATTTTTAAATTAAGGTATGTATATTGATATTTTTAGACATAATATTATTTATTACTCATTTAATAGAGAACAATATAGTGCAAACATGACTCATATGCACTGAGAAACCGAAAAAAAAGAAAAACATGTGTGACTTGCGTTCTTCCCATATTTGGTTTATTGTGGTGGCCTGAAACTGAGCCTGCACTATCTCAGAAGTACGCCTGTACCACACATACTGATTTTTATGTGTAGAACCAATCTTGCATCCCAAGGATGAATCCCACTTGATCATGGTGAATGACTGGTCTTTTACATGTGCTGTGGAATTTGGTTTTCCAGAACTTACTTGAGAATTTTTACATGTATATTTTGGCCTGTAATTTTTTTTTTTCTGGTATTGTTTTCCTGGCTTTGGAAAACTGGATATCCATATGCAGATGGGTAAAATTATATCCTTATCCTACATTTTATACAAGAATCAACTCACAGTAGATTAAAGATCTAAAGATAAGGTCAGAAACTATAAAGCCACTAGAAAAACACATAGGGGAAAAGCTACATGACATTGGTCTGGGCAATGAATTTTTTGGATATGACCTTTGAAAGCACAGGCAACAAAAGCAAAAGTAGACATATGGGATTACGTCAAATCAAAAAGCTTCTGCACTGCAAAAGGAACAATCAACAGAGTGAGGAGACAACCTACAGAATCAGGGAAATTATTTGCAAACCATACATCTGATAAAAGGGTTAATATCTAAAATCTACATGGGGCAGAGGAATAAGGGAGATGTTGGTCGAAGGATACAAAATATTAAACACAAGGAATACATTTTGGAAGTCTATTACACAGAAGGATGACTATAGTTAATAAAAATGTATTATATATTCAAAAATTGCTGAGAGTTCTAGTCACATACACAAAAATAAATATATGAGATAATGCATGTTACTTAGTTTGATTTAGCCATTTTACTATATATATATCTAAATCAAATATCATGCTGTGCAACATAAATATATGCATTTTGTGTATTTAAAAATAAATGAAAACACAAGAAATGACATAATGGCAATTCTTAAGCATTTCTAAGTACATTCAACTGCAAACAGGTTCCAGGGCTTCTAACTAGCTTGCAGAGATGAAACATGTCATGCTCATCATGCTTACCCTCACTGCATTATATTTTGTTATAAATTTTCAAAACAGAGGGTAATAAGGAATATTTGCTTACCTCTAAAAATGAGTATTTCCAAATAATTATCTAATTTATTAATACAAATGTGTCTGTAATTAAACTGAATTTAAAAAGTAAATGCATCCTTAAAATGATTATATAATATGTCTAATTAATATTATTAACTACATTACCAACTAAATGACAATTTTTTTTTTATTATTATACTTTAAGTTCTAGGGTACATGTGCATAACGTGCAGGTTTGTTACATATGTATACTTGTGCCATGTTGCTGTGCTGCACCCATCAACTCGTCAGCACCCATCAACTCGTCATTTACATCAGGTATAAAAATGACAAAGGTTTCTAACATTTATAACCCCTTACTCTTTTTGTCAAAAATACTATCTATTCAGGGCCGAGCACGATAGCTCATGCCTGTAATCCCAGCACTTTGGGAGGTCAACGTGGGTGGATCACAAGATCAGGAGTTCAAGACTAGCCTGGCCAACATGGTGAAACCCCTCTCTACTAAAAATACAAAAAAAAAAAAAGAAAGAAAAAAGAAAAAGCCAGGTGCAGTGGCAGGCACCTGTCATCCCAGCTACTCAAGAGGCTGAGACAGATGAATCACTTGAACCCAGGTGGCAGAGGTTGCAAGTGAGCTGCGATCGCACCCCTGAACTCCAGCCTGGGTGATAGAGTGAGACTCCATCTCAAAAAACAAACAAACAAACAAAAAATACTATCTATTCAAAATTGTGCAAAAGTTAGTTCTTAGTTTCCTAGGAAACTGCCAAGTTCAATTTCAGGTTCTAACCAAAATTAAAATAAACATCTCTACCTTGTTTTATTTGTGTGTGTGTGGTGGGGTCAGGGATGTGCTGATTAGGGCACCTTTAGCAGATTTTTTAACTAAAAGGAAAAAAAAAAAAACCGTATAGGTGAGTTTTCTAAAACTCTGTATCAGCCAAGTTCTACTCAGAGATAAAATTCGTTTTTTATCTTTTCACCATCATAGGCAGTTTTAAGCATAATCCAACTCACAAGACAATTCTTTTTGCAGATTTTTTCTTCCAGCATTTTCTATTAAAAATTTAGCACCTATCTTTTTATTTGCCAGAGCCTCGAAAATACAGTGTTCTTCTCTGAGTCATAAAAATGTATGGCACCATGTATTCAACCTGTATATCTGACCAAAGATAGGACAGGTATTGAAAAGAATGTGCCTAATAAGTACATATATCCCTGACTTAGATAAGGTAAGAAGTTTTGTTTCTGTTGTTGCTATTGCCTAAGGTATGGAGTAATGGTCTCTTACTTCATCAGTATATTCCCTTTGTCTCAATCTCTGGTTCGTGTGTGTACTTCTAGTGTCTCCTCAGGTTAGTGGCTGAATGATGGACTGTGCTATGACTGTTACCCTGATTCACCCTTCAGGGCAGGCTTTAAACTACAAAATCTGTTCTAGGATCTTTTCCTGGCTCCACTGTTTGGCACACTGACACTGTGAAAAGCTCTAGGGCATGTGAAACTAGGATCTCCATTTCTCACTGCCTTTTTAAAACCCATCCACAATATTTTTCTTGTGGAGTCCTCACCTCTCAGGATGGAGTGGACCCCTGCCGGTTCATTTCCTGCATCGATTTCTACCCAGAAGCTTTCATGGAATTGTAATTTTTAATTGGATTTAGAAAGGCAAAGTGTAATAACAAACTTGCAGGAGAGGCATTCCGATTGCTTTAAATGTCAGCACTCTTGCATTAGAAGTACATTAAATTTTGTGTTTTTCAGATGAGGTGAATTGTGGGAGGATGGGGCACAGAAGAGAGAAAAAATATTTTAAAATCTCCTTTAAGGAAGATGCATTCACATATCCCTGCCTGAATATAGCACGGTGGGCTATTGCTTATGATTTTGGACAAATGTCATTATCCTTGGTATTTCTAAGATTCTAGTAATATTTATCTATCAATCTGTATTAGGTATGAGTTTTTAAAAAATATTTTTATTGCTTTTCTGGGCTGTAGGTAGGAAGAGCAGATGAAGCACCTCAGGAACTGCTGCCAGACTCACAAGTTTCTGCTTTTTTCCTCTTGTTCCATCTCTGTGTGATGATGCCTGGACCTGACTACCGAATAATGACAGGCTGGTCCAGCCAGCAGCCAGTACCAAGGTCCCACTGTATGAGCAAGGGTGTCAGTCCCATGAGTGAGGCCAGTAAAGACTAACAGAATTGTCCAGTTCACCCACGACAAAATCAGGACCAAAAAATGTTGTTTTAGGCCCATTAGTTCTGGAATGGCTTGTTATTTAGCAATGGATAACTAAAGTATAGCATTAAACACTAGCTGAAGTTAAAATTTTATTTATGTGCATTTGCCTCCTACATGTAAATGCCAGGAGGGCAGAAATCTTGTATAGATTGCTTACTACTGAGATACCAGTGATGAGATCATAGTCTGGAATGTGGTACAAACCCTAATAATATTTGGTAAATAAATAAACAAATATAAGTCTAACCATTTTGGTTCTTCAATGAAACATGTTAACAAAGAAGTGGTTCTTGTGGTCAAAAAGGTATAAATTTTAGCCTGCTTTGATACCCATTAGACAGACATATGCCTTTGTGACCAACATATGATTTTCCTAAGTTTTAGTTTTATAGTCTATAAAATGGGGATAGTAACATCTATTGTGAGTATTAAATGAGGGAAGGTCTGAAAACACCTAATAAAGTGTCCATCACATCATTTTTCTTAATAAATAATACTGAAATAATGAAGTCATATAGAGAGAAAAACATGGTGATGTAATTTAGTAATCTATAAAATATCTGTAAATGAAGGGAAAGCTTTGTTTGAAAAGACTCCACGTTATAGGACTTAAAAAATCAAGTAGACCAGGCGGGGTGGCTCACGCCTGTAATTCCAGTACTTTGGGAGGCCAAGGAGGGAAAATTGCCTGAGCTCAGAAGTTTGAGACCAGTCTGGGAAACACAGTGAAACCCCGTCTCTACTAAAATACAAAAAATTATCCGGGCATGGCGGCATGCGCCTGTAGTCTCAGCTACTAAGGATACTGAGGCAAGAGAATCGCTTGAACCTGGAGGTGGAGGTTGTGGTGAGCCAAGATTACACCACTGCACTGCACTCTAGCCTGGGCAACAAGAGCGAAACTCCATCTCAAAAAAAAAAAAAAAAAAAAAGAAAAGAAAAAGAAGAAAAAAATGGAGTAGAGCTGTCTTTCATGAATGGATACGACAATACCATCTCAAGTTTAGGTCATTACTGGGTAGCTTACCCAATAATAACAATGTAATCACTTCTTATGTTGATAACTACATAAATAATTGCATACATTTGAAAGAAGTGTCTGATCATGTATGCATAGCAAATCCCTCTATCAGGAAGGCAGTTTGGAATTGTTAGCACAGTTTGGAATTGTTAGCACATTATCCAACTGTAATAATGAGCCATGGACGTTACAGGAAAGCATATTTTGAAGTAATATGATTTAAGGATGTGACAATCTCTTAATAGCTACCTCATAGTGCCTAATAGTATTATATAAGCTTAGAGATTAGGTGGCAGAGGTATAGAATGCCCTGGCATGTAGGAGCATTCTCATGATTTTTAGTGGCTTTTCTAACATTAAAGTATTATAGCATAACCCCAACTGGCCATCAAACAAAATTAAGAGAAAATCCCACTGGCAATAGCTAGAGTTAATTAGCTACAGAGTATTTAATGGTGTTGAGTTGAGTGGGAACATCTATAATTTTTATGGGAGTTGTTTTGACCATTTTAGGTTGTTATAAACAATATTGGTATTTATTTATTTTTATTAAACTTTAAGTTATGGGATACATGTGCAGAACTTGCAGGTTTGTTACATAGGCATACACGTGCCATGGCAGTTTGCTGTACCCATCAACCCATCATCTACATTAGTTATTTCTACTAATGTTCTCCCTCCCCTAGCCCCTCACTGTCCGACAGGCCCCAGTGGGTGATGTTCCCCTCCCTGTGTCCATGTGTTCTCATTGTTCACTCCCATTTATGGGTGAGAACATGTGGTGTTTGGTTTTTCTCCTCCTGTGTTAGTTTGCTGAGAATGATGGTTTCCAGCTTATTCACATCCCTGCAAAGGACATGAAGTCATCCTTTTCTATGGCTGCATAGTATTTCCATGTGGTGTAAGTGCCACATTTTCTTTACTCAGTCTATCATTGATGGGCATTTGGGTTGTTTCCAAGTCTTTGCTATTGGGAATAGTGCCACAATAAATATATGTGTGCATATGTCTTTCGAGTAGAATGATTTATAACCCTTTGGGTATATACCCAGTAATGGGATTGCTGGGTCAAATGGTAATTCTAGTTCTAGATCTTTGAGGAATTGCCACACTATCTTCACATTTTTTTTAACTAATTTGAACTCCCACTAACAGTGTGAAAGTGTTCCTATTTCTCCACATCCTCTCCAGCATCTGTTGTTTCCAGAATTTTTAATGATCGCCATTGTAACTGGTGTGAAATGGTATCTCATTGTGGTTTTGATTTGCATTTCTCTAATGACCAGTGATGATGAGTGTTTTTTCAAATGTTTCTTGGCCACATAAATGTCTTTTTTTGAGAAGTGTCTGTTCATATGCTTTGCTCACTTTTTGATGCCTTATAAGAGCTTCTGAAAGAAGCACTAAATGTGAAAGGAAAAACCAGTACCAGCCACTGCAAAAACATACCAAATTGTAAAGACTGTTGACATTATGAAGAAATTGCATCAACTAACAGGTAAAATAATCAGCTAGCATCATAATGACGGGATCAAATTCACACATAACAATATTAACCTTAAATGTAAATGACCTAAATGCAACAATTAAAAGACACACATTGGCAAATTGGATAAAGAGTCAAGATCCATTAGTGTGCTATATTCAGGAGACACATCTCACGTGCAAAGACATACATAAGCTCAAAATGAAGGAATGGAGGAAGAACTACCAAGCAAACAGAAAGCAAAAAAAAAGCAGTGGTTGCAATCCTAGTCTCTGACAAAACAGAATTTAAACTAACACAGATCAAAAAAGACAACGAAGGGCATTACATAATGGTAAAGGGATCAATGCAACAAGAAGAGCTAACTATCCTAAATATATATGCACCCAATACAGGAGCACTCAGATTCATAAAGCAAGTTCTAAGAGACCTACAAAGAGAGTTAGACTCCCACGCAATAGTAGTGGGAAACCTTAAGACCCCCAGTCAATATTAGACAGAGCAACAAAACAGAAAATTAACAAGGATATTCAGGACTTGAACTCAACTCTGAACCAATCAGACCTAATAGACATCTACAGAACTCTCCACCACAACTCAACAGAATATATATTCTTCTAACACCACATTGTACTTATTCTAAAATTGACCACATAATTGGAAGTAAAACACTCCCCAGCAAATGCAAAAGAATGGAAATCATAACAAACAGTCTCTCAGACCACAGTACAATCAAATTAGAATTCAGGATTAACAAACTCACTCAAAACCACACAATTACATGGAAACTGAACAACGTGCTCCTGAATGACTACTGGGCAAATAATGAAATGAAGGCAGAAATAAGTAAGTTCTTTGAAACCAATGAGGACAAAGACACAATGTACCAGGATCTCTGGGACACAGCTAAAGCAGTGTTTAGAGGGAAATTTATAGTACTAAATGCACACAAAAGAAAGCAGGAGAGATCTAAAATTGACACCCTAACATCACAATTAAAAGAACTAGAGAAGCAAGAGCAAACAAATTCAAAAGCTGGCGGAAGACAAGAAAAAACTAAGATCAGAGCAGATCTCAAAGATACAAACTTGAAAAACCCTTCAAAAAATCAATGAATCCAGGAGCTGGTTTTTTGAAAATATCAACAAAATAGATAGACTGTTAGCCAGACTAATAAAGAAGAAAAGAGAGGAGAACCAAATAGACCCAATGAAAATGATAAAGGGTATATCACCACTCATCCCACAGAAATACAAACTACCATCAGAGAATACTATAAACATCTCTATGCAAATAAACCAGAAAATCTAGAAAAAGTTGACAAATTCCTGGATACACACACCCTCCCAAGACTAAACTACGAAGAAGTCCTGAATAGACCAGTAGATCAATAACAAGTTCTGAATTGAGGCAGTAATTAATAGCCTACCAACCAAGACAAGCCCAGGACCAGACTGATTCACTGCTGAATTCTACCAGAGATACAAGGAGGAGCTGATACCATTTCTTTTGAAACTATTCCAAACAATAGAAAAAGAGAGAATCCTCCCTAACTCATTTTAGGAGGCCAGCATCGTCCTGATACCAAAACTTGGCAGAGACACAACAAAACAAGAAAATTTCAGGCCAGTATCTCTGGTGAACATCTATGTGAAAATCCTCAATAAAATACTGGCAAACCAAATCCAGCAGCAATCAAAAAGCTTATCCACCACGATCAAGTCAGCTTCATTCCTGGGATGCAAGGATGGTTCAGCATATGCAAATCAGTAAATGTAATCCATCATGTAAACAGAACGAATGACAAAAACTACGATTAACTCAATAGATGCAGAAAAGGCCTTTGATAAAAATCAACACCCCTTCATGCTAAAAACTCTCAATAAACTAGGTATTGATGGAACGTATCTCAAAATAATAAGAGCTGTTTGTGACAAACCCACAGTCAATATCATACTTAATGGGCAAAAGCTGGAAGCATTCCCTTTGAAAACTGGCACAAGACAAGGATGCCCTCTCTTACCACTCCTATTCAACATAGTATTGGAAGTTCTGGCCAGGGCAATCAGGCAAGAGAAAGAAATAAAGGGCATTCAAATTGGATGACAGGAAGTCAAATTGTCTCTGTTTGCAGATGACATAATTTTATATTTAGAAAACCCCATCATCTCAGCCAAAAATCTCCTTAAGCTGATAAGCAACTTCAGCAAAGTCTCAGGATAAAAAATCAATGTGGAAAAATCACAAGCATTCCTATACACCAATAATAGATGAACAGAGGGCCAAATCATGAGTGAAATTCCATTCACAATTGCTACAAAGAGAATACAATATTTAGGAATACAACTTACAAGGGATGTGAAGGACCTCTTCAAGGAGAACTACAAACCACTGCTCAAGGAAATAAGAGAGGACACAAACAAATGGAAAAACATTCCATGCTCATGGATAGGAAGAATCAATATCGTGAAAATGGCCAGACTGCCCAAAGTAATTTATAGATTCAATGCTGTCCCCATCAAGCTACCATTGACTTTCTTCACAGAATTAGAAAAAACTACTTTAAATTTCATATGGAACCAAAAAAGAGCCCATATAGCTAAGACAATCCTAAGCAAAAAGAACAAAGCTGGAGATATTATGCCACCTGACTTCAAACTATACTACAAGGCTACAGTTACCAAAATAGCATGGTACTGGTACCAAAACAAATATACAGACCAATGGAACAGAACAGAGGCCTCAGTAATAACACCACACATCTACAACCTTCTGATCTTTGACAAACCTTACAAAAACAAGCAATGGGGAAAGGATTCCCTATTTAATAAATGGTGTTGGGAAAATTGGGTAGCCATATGCAGAAAACTGAACTTGGATCCCTTCCTTACACCTTATACAAAAATTAACTCGACATGAATTAAAGATTTAAATGTAAGACCTAAAGTCACAACAACTCTAGAAGAAAACCTAGCTAATACCATTCAGGACATAGGCATGGGCAAAGAGTTCATGTATAAAACAACAAAAGCAATGGCAACAAAAGCCAAAATTGACAAATGGGGTCTAATTAAACTAAAGTGCTTCTGCACAGCAAAAGAAACTATCATCAGAGTAAACAGGCAACCTACAGAATGGGAGAAAATGTTTGCAATCTATCCATCTGATAAAGGGCTAATATCCAGAATCTAGAAGGAACTTAAATTTAAAAGGTATTTATTTTCAAGCCATTTTTCTTTTCAGAAAGTAAGATGAGTTCCTTTGCTTTTTAGGTTTCCTATTGTTGTTACATTTTCATGTCCAAAATACCTACTGTGTAATGTCCTGTAACATACATTAACTTTGACATATTTTATTAAGTATTACTTATTAATATAATTTTAGTGTACTATGCATTGAGAAACACAGCAATTCACTCTTATGTATGGGAGATACATCCCAAGACCCCCAATGAATGTCTGAAACTGCAGATAGCACTGAACTCTATGTACACTGTATTTTTTCCTATAGATACATACCTATGAGAAAGTTTAATTTATAAATTAGACATAGGAAGAGATAAACAACTAATAATATAGTAGAAATATAACTATATATTATAATAAATGTTATGTGAATGTGGTCTATCTCTTTTTCTCAAAATATCTTATCATACTGTACTCACCATGGACCATGGTAGACCAGGGTGAAGTGAAACCAAGGAAAGTTAAACCATGGATAAGGGTGAACTACTGTATCATAGTTTAGGTCTTCATTTAAGAAATACAATTTTCATATTTGTTTACAAGAGTTAGTACAAATACCATATATGTGAGGAAAAAAGCTTAACACCTGGTATTCATAAATAAACAGGAAAATTAAGAAGAAATGCTTTCATTGTTCTTTTTCACTTTTAGCATTCTATTTCATTTAGAACACTTGTTTGGGGTAAAGTAAAGGTCAACTTTAATGTGACAACTTAAAACATTTCCTTAGAAATAGTATAATTATTTATTAAAATAAACTGCCAGAGCTTCCGGTGTTTTAGCATTTAAAATGTATATTAAAAATAAGCTATAGCTGTAGCTAAGTTCTATTCAGATTTCTTGTGTCCTAGGAGCTTCCGAAGATAACATTAGTGTATAAAGAACTGTGAGGAGTCTGACATTTCACTCTCTCTAAAAGCCAACAAGTCAGCCTGCCATAGTTTCATAGATGCTGTAGAAAACACATGACTCCCTTTTTAGAGACAAAAGACACTACATTATCCATGGCACAGGCAATAGCCAGAATACCAGCATTTGTCTCAGTGACCTGAGTTCCAATACACACAGGGCAATATAAACAGGACCAGATGGCAACTGCAAACACAGCAGGTTACATTACAAAAGAGGAATTCTGAGTTCAGGAAATCCACATCTTTTAGAATCAACAGTAAGCAAACCTGTCTTTTGCTCTAGAGGGTAGACGCACATCTTTTAGAAGGTAGTGTCTCTACTTGCAAGATATACAGAAATGTGATGCCATGGAGGACTGTCTCTCAACATTGTGATGGCCACTTTATCTCTTCACTTTCTTCAATTCAACTAGTAATTATAAAGCTAGCTTGACTTTTAATTTTTAAAATATTCCACAATATTTATCCATAATAAATAATGCATACTGAGAGTTTTTCAGGGGCACACAAGTTTAATTAATTGCCAATACTTCCACTTGTTAATTTATTCAGCAAAAGTAATAAGTACATACTCATACTAAGTACTGAGCATAGAGTATACAGTGCTGAGTGAAGTGGTTTATATTTTCATGAAATACAGATTCTATCATGACAAATGTATAATAAACAATGAAGCAAATATGTAATTTTAGGATATATTACATTTTTTGCTTTTAAATATATTTTTATTTTGAAAAATAACACACAGAACATCTACCATGTTCTTTGGAGGCATGGCCTAGTGGAAGCTACTTGCCAGGTAAGGGATCTGACTTTCCTGAGACCACCATACACTAAGGAAGCCCAAGGTAGCAGTTATCCCAGATGTGTATGAAGAATCTGTCTTGTATGGTCTATATAGTCAAGTATTCAAATTATTCCAACTCCAGCTGCATCTGGCTGCAACCATATGAAAGGCCCAAAGCAAGCCCATCATCCCACAGAACCATGACAAATCGTTGAGTCTGGGATACCATGCATCTTTGGCTCCTGCTGGCTCTGACAGTTTCTCAGACTCTACAACACAGACAGAATGACAGAAAGATCATTTGAAATCAGATGGTTCAAGTCTAAACCAGAGTTGGCATAACTTTAACTCCTTCTGGCTCTGACAGTTTCTCACACTCTGTAACACAGGCGGAATGACAGAAAGATCATTTGAAATCAGATGATTCAAGCCTAAAGCAGAGTTGGCGTAATTAAAGACCCCAGGAACAGAAGCCACCGGAAAGCACAGACATCTTTCTTGGCCCTGAGATGTATGTCCCATGCTCTTCCATGACCAGAAGAGAGTACCTGCAGGATGCAGCCCTCCCTGGGATCGCAGTCTCCACAGTGACTCTAGTTGAAGGCCGACAAGGAGTCACACATGGACTGAAACCAGGACACGTCAGTTCTAGAACTTCAAATGTGAATTAGGAATGTGGCGAATTTTTTCCTGAGCTTTGCTTTATTGGGAAGCTAACTACTTCCACACACTGGAGCGGTGACTTTGTAATCATACCGTCTAATTCTTTTATTTAATTATTTTTCCAAATTCACAAACGAAAATTGTTTATATTATAGTATACAATGTGAGTTTTAATATATGTATATATTATAAAATGAATGAAATTAGTTAATATAATATCACCTCACATACTTACGCATTTTTGTTGTGAGAACATTTAAAATCTATTCTTTACAATTTCCAAGGACACAATACATTATTATGAAGTATAGCCACCATGCTGTACATTAGATCTAACTAATTTCTCCTGTCTAAATAAAACCTTGAACCTTTTAAGTAACATCTCTCCATTCCCTCCCCATACTCCAGCACCTGGTAACCATCATTCTACTCTTCATCTCCATCATTTTTACTTTGCTTAGGTTCCACATAGAAGTGGCATCATGCAGTATTTGTCTTTTGGAGCCTGGCATATTTCACTTAGCATAATGTTCTCCAGGTTCATCCATACTGTCACAAATGACAGGATTTCCTTTTTTTTTTTAATCACACTGAACAGTATCCCACTGTGCATGTTAAACCACATTTTCTTTATCATACATCCATTGATGAACACTTAGTTTGATTCTATGTCTTGGCAAGCTATTGTGATTAATGCTTGTCCAGCTATTGTGATTAACACTGCAATAAACTTGGAAGTGCAGATATCTCTTTGACATATTGATTTTATTTTCTTCAGATAGGTACCCAAACATCCAAACATGCTTATTGATTGATTGATTGATTGATTTTTTTTTTTTTTTTTGAGATGGAGTCTTGCTCTGTTGCCCAGGCTAGAGTGCAGTGGTGCAATCTCGGCTCACTGCAAGCTCCACCTCCTGGGTTCACGCCATTCTCCTGCCTCAGCCTCCCAAGTAGCTGGGACAACAGGCGCCCACCACCACGCCAGGCTAATTTTTTGTATTTTTAGTAGAGACACGGTTTCAGTGTGTTAGCCAGGATGGCTCAATCTCCTGACCTTGTGATCCTCCTGCCTCGGCCTCCCAAAGTGCTGGGATTACAGACGTGAGTCACTGTGCCTGGCCACGTGTTTCTTTAATTTTTAATAAAATACATCAAAGTACAGAAAGCCTACAAAATAGAAAACATTTACTCCAAAATTATTTAGTTCCACAAAATTTGACTACATTTAGTGCTTTTCCCATATGTATACATACTTTTACATGTTTCCAATGGTAATACTCAACCGTCCATTTTAGTAGTATATTTCCATGCTGTTATATAATTATGATTATTTTAATAATAGTATAATTTTCCACAAAGTTAATTACCATAGTTTGTCTAACATCTTAGCTATTGTTGATTATTAGGTTGCTACCAGTTTTGTTTTCTATTAGAAGTAATGCTATAATGCATATCTTAATAAATTTAAAAAATACTAAGTTAAAGAGTACAAACCTTTTTGCAAGCCTATGTACAGCATTAACATTTCATGAAACAATATAAAATCATATGCTGTTTATGTATAAAAACACGAGTGGAATAAATTTAGTCCATTACACAAAAACCCCACACACATAAAAAGAACAGAAAACAATATGTGCAGTCTGATAAAGTACTACAAACTACACATCTACGTATATACTATTGAGGGCAAATGTGTCTTTCTATATAACCTTTTAAAATGACAGCACTCTCCTTTTTCCTCAAAAATCACCACCATCTTAACATTCATGACTAATCATTTCCTCATTTTGCTTTGTTCTTTTATCATTTAGCTTTCCCTACCTAAAAGTTATAGTTTTGCTGTGCCAATTTTTGAACTATACATAATGGAGAATCACATTTTTTTTCCTTTGCGTTTCTAAGTTTCATCCATGTTGTTGCATGCAGCTGCAGTTTCTTCATTTCATTGTTACATGGTTTTTAAAAATTATCTAATTGTGCCATATGGCATTTGTCCTTTCTTCATTAGTGATTTTGGGGATTGGTTAACTATTCTAGCTATTGCGGAATATTCTGACCAGAACATTCTTTTTCCTACACTGAATTCTGAGCGGCATCACTTGGTGCAGTGATTTTGCTGACAGGTATTTTGCAAAAAAATCTAAGAGATGAAGTGGTGGGATAACAGAATTTTGAAGAAAACCTGAGAGTTAATTAAACCAAGGGTAAGTTTCCTCACAATTAGAGAAAGTAAAAGGAATTTTAATGAAAAACTTCAAAAGGTCAATTTACTCTGTGGGATTCTGTAAAAATTTTCCTCCTATTCTAAATTCTAGGTGTAAAATTTTACAGTTTGGAAGAGAAGACCAGAAAAGCACTAGCATTTGAGAATGACAGCATTTTAGAGATGAATTGTTTACAAAGAGGATGCTGGCCATTAGATCACACTGGTTGGTCCACAATTTTTACTCGTTGTATTCAAGGTATATTTCATTGTTCTTCAGTGTTATCTGATGTATCAAATTCCTTATTATATGGAAATTTCTTTTTAAATTTCAAAAACTCACCAATGAGTATGGGAAATTGTAAAACTATTTTGCTATGTCAATTAAGTTAATTCACAGGCATTTCAATTATTTTAGATATCAATGATTCAGAGACAGAATAAGCCTGATAAGAATCTCTTCCAAGGAAAGCAGTATTTTTTCCCTTCACTCTCAAATTTTCAATGAATTTGAGACAGCTTGCAAACACAATGCGTATAATGAAACACTAAAAAGAAAATAGAAATATAAGAAATTTAGCCTAGAAGAATGTATAAGATCCAGTTACAGGTTTTGAATAATTTATTATCTCTAGGTTTTTCCTAAGGCACAAGGGAACGTTTTGCATTATGTGGAACAAATTACATACTAGAAAATGGAGAGTTGGCAAAGGAAAATGTCAGAGGCAGCAAAGATAGAATTCTGTTCCTAGAGGCCAATGTAAGTACAGTTTGGGAGTGATAAAAAGAAGGAATAGAAAATAGAAAGGTCTCTATAAGGCTGACACTTAACAAAGAGGCAAAGTATGGTTTAAGTTCCATATTGTTCTAAAATAAAATGGTCGCTAAATCCATTGAAAATTCCACAACCCCAATCTCACAATATTCTGAAATGAATAGCATTTCAATTGTGAGATCCACAATCTCAATCTCAAAACTATTTTGGTACTATTCATGTGCTCACAGGAAAAAAAATACAAGGGGATTAGTGAATGTGGGGCCTCAGCATGACAAAACAATGAAGCAAAATGCTAAAATGCCGTGTATTTTAATTTCCATTTGAATTCTCTTCTTTTTCTATTTGCTTTTCTCTTTTTATCAGAAAATATAGGTTCCCTCTCCCTATTAGACAGATCTATGAAGCCTAAAATATTGCTCTCCTAAAAGCTGCTAAAAGCAAAAGGATTACTACCCTTAATCATAGGAGGCAGCACTTTGGAGAGTGCCAGACTCACAGCACTGAGTCTCGCTCTCATCTGTCAAATGGGCAGAATGGTAGTACTGGCTCAGCATCTCTATAGATGGGTTCTGGTTCAATAAATGAACTAGGGGAAAAGCTAATTTGGTCTGTAGGAGATACTTTTTTTTTTTCTTTCAACAGGAATAATTTATGTTTAACACACAGATCTACCTTTTTCTCATATAAAACAGGACAGCTACCGCATAAAATAATAATGGGATTTTTTCTAGATTGGGATGTTGATGAATCTGAGTTCTAGTCATGACTTACTCTATAACTTGGACACTCTATAACTTGGACTTGCGATAGACAGTCTCTATCCCTTTTCTGTTTTCTTTTCTCTTTGATGAACATGTATCATTAAGGGGGAAAAGTTAATAGGGAACATGCCAGCTCTCTATATTAATCTTCTGTAGCTATGTGAGCCAGTGTTTTCAGATTTTAGGGACAGATTTGTATTCAGCAGAAAAGAACACCAAGATTTCTCTCTAATTATGCCCATGTCTGTGGAAAGGAGATGATGTTATATGATTGCCATGTGTTTTTCTGACAAGATGACTTCCAAGGTTCTTTGTTCTGTGACTTCTAAGTTTTGCTTTGGGTCTTTTTCTTGTATAAAATAATTCACTTTTTATGTTTCCTTTTTCTAGTGATTTTCACTGCTTTATTAAAAAAAAAAACTGGATGTGAGATTAGTTGCAGGAAATCTGGATCCTTTTTCATGAAAAATTAAAATTTTCACTAAGTGTTGGCCTGGCACAAAGCATGCCTGCAGTGGTGCTACAAATCTCCTGTGCTTGATTAGTCACCAAGACAGCTTGAGGCTTAAATCTTATTAAGGTTCTTAGAGAACGTATTTAACAACTGCCTGTCAGCTTCTTCTACCAAACATCCAGAAACTTGAGAAATGCTAACCAATATGTATGGTTTAATCATTTATAGTGTGATGAAAATAGTGAAAATTTACAACCCACTTATGGGAGAATAGACTACAAACACTAACAAAATATACCACAAAGGAGTATGGTAAATGAAATCGTGAAAAGTATCCCCTTGTTGTGATATAAGGATGGTTCCTGACATGTTAAATCCCAACTAATGTCCAACAGCCATCCTCTCCACTTGCTATGCTAGACCACAAAGCTGCCATGCTTAAGAATAGAAACAATTTGTCTCAGCCTCAACCAAACAGAGCAACTCCAAAATTTGCCTCGGGTCACAGCACAAACCTGTGTGTTTTGAGCTTTCATTTTCCATCAAAAGACTATTCAAACACAATTTCCATTGCTCTATTTAACTTGTTGACACTTAATGTTATTTATCTTTCTTCTCACTCTGCCTGCCATAATAACAGTATTTCTCTGATTACAACATTCCGCTTCTGTTTTCTCTCATATCGTTGTATGTTTCTTTTACCATGTTGCTAATTATTCAGTGCTCATACTAACCATAAATATAACTGGATTCTTCTCCAATTTCCACAATTTCTATAGCCTAATTAAAGTCCAATTAAGAAGAGACTTCTTTCTGTCACCATCTAGGTTGAACCTCATTTCCATTATTTTACAAGTTACATAGCTTTGGAGAGTTTGCTTAACTTTATGGGCTTACGGATCCTCTTCTGTTAAGTGTGTATGAAAGTAGTCTTCATAATGTTGTTATGAGAATTAAATATGTTAATATTTCTCAAGTGCTTAGAACAGTTTGTGAGACACAGTCTTGTGTTAACTAAATGAAAATCAAGTAACAGTCTAGCTACCTCTGTGTAGGCAGTACAAGTTGGTGTTTTTCTCAGTAAAGTCAAGTCTTCTATTATCTAATAAGGTCACTTCTGCTTCTGTTTGTCTCTGTCTTATAGACAATCACTGATTTACTCATCATTATTCACTGATTCTTTGGTATCTGCGTTGAAGTCTTTCTTTGACTTTCAAGTACTGCCATTATTCCGGACTACGGAATCCGCAGAGGATCAATTCTTCACGCTGGTTTCTCAGTTCCCCTCAACTACAGTAATCTTCCCACTTCACCTCCACTAGCTATACACCAAGAATGACCGTTGTGAAAGAGTTTGCGGTTTGTGAACTACATACAAACACCAGACAAGAGGGTGATCAAGGACTGAAATCCACAAGGGCTGAACTGATGAGGGAAAACTTCTCTCCTTAACTGGATCCTTGGCCCATCACTATACTCAGTATTGTTCTGTCATTCAAATGTGTTAGCCGTTTCAGATCAATACCTTTCAAATCCCATTATCTTACTGCAATATACTGTGCTCCTAGATTATTCTCAACCCTTGTTCTTCTTCCTTATTCATCGAAACCTTCTTTGTATTACTTCCCTTCCAATACAGATTTGATATCATAAATTGATATCTATACCGAAATTCTCCAAGTCTCTGTTATTAACACTCATCGCCTGAATCTCAACTGTTATCTAATAAAATTGACCACCTTATCCATATTTGTACCTAAATAGCTAATAAAGACTGGTGAGTCTTATACATTAGGGCACACACTGGTGTCAGTATAAACTCATGGACATTAATCTCAGAACTGCACTTAATATTTCTTTATAATCAATTAAATATCTCTAAGTGGTCCTCACTTCTATACTCCATATTTACTATAACAAGGTTTCTCCATATTCTCAAACTACAAACCTCAGACATATCTTTGCCTCCTATTTCAGTGAGAAAAAAAATAGAACTTACCTTACCTCATCACAACAAACTCTATTACAAAATCTTCAATATTAACATATTTTCTCTGTTCTTCTGTAACAATTAGAAGTTATATTTCTTTTCTGCTATAACCTTTCATCTCCCCACTGTACCACTAGTCTTTGATCACAGTCTCATTTTTCTATTTCAGAAACTTTGACTACTGTCCTTTCATGACCTATCATTTTCTCTGTCCTCAATCTCTCCATTAGATTATTATTAGTACATTTCTATCTGTATTACACTTATTGCCCATCCTATGTCATTTCAGCTACCTGACTTTCACAGATAACTTTTTGAAAGAGTTTTATATACTCTCCATTTTGTTATCTCCTATTAACCACTCAAACATGATGAATGGCTTTTTGCTCTCATTATTTTCCTTAAATGGACTGAGGTAAAAAGTTACATTCATGCTATGTTGTCTTGTGGACATCTTTGCAGTTATCATATGGCTTCATCTTTCAGCTGTTTCCAATGTCTCCTTCCTTCTTTTCTTACTTGCCTTATACCATGCTCTCTGGAGTATCTTCACAATCTTTATTTTTTTTTTCTAAATCATTACTAAATGTTGACACTTCTAATTGTCCTGAACTCCTTTCCCTCACTACTCTGTCCCTAGGATAAGATGATGATGATCCAACATTTACTGAGCATTCATTTATTGCCAGGCACTAGTCTATGTACTGAATGTACTTTAAATAATTAAATTTTCTCAATGTGCCCCTAAGTTATTCATTATCATTATTCCTATTTTTAAAATTAGGATACTAAGGCACAGAGGAGTTAACAAACTTAATCAAGATAATTCAGATCATACGTGTCAGAGTCAAGATTCACATCTAGTCAGTCTAGTGCCAGAATTTATGTCTTACACTACTTTCTTAAAATAACATGATATAGAAACTGAGACCTCACCCATTTCCGGGGTTTCTGTTTTATCTAAGTATTGACTGTTTTTATTTCTACCTCTTTGGACTAGACACATTTATGAAGGTCTTTTGAATATTACATGACCAACTCAATGAAATGCATCCAAATCTTAATTCATGTCTCTACCCATACCTCTCAATATTCTTAATCTCTAACATTCTATTGTCTATACATGGCAGCTTCATTACCAGAAGGTCAATTAAATATCTAAGAGTTATTCTTGTCTTATTCTTTCCTCCAACTACTATTACCCAACAAATCAGCACATTCTGCTAATTTTACCTTCCCAGTGTTTTTTGAAAACATCCTTTTAATTCCATTCCTGCTGCCACATGTTCAAGCCAGGTATCTCTGTGACTTATTGGAAGCTGCAGACTTATTGGAGTAGCCTCCTGAGATTTCAGTTTCTATCTTTGGTTTCTTATAATATTTTTTTCAAAGAAGCCAGAGTAATGTTTTTAATGTGGAAATATAGTAATGATATTGCCAGTTAAAACTTTTAATTATTCTATTTCCATCAGCAGTGGGTTGGACCACTCCTGGGCTCTGATTTATTAGATGGCTTAACCCATTCTTTAGGAGGCAAAACTTTTTTTAAAAAGTATATAAATAGACAAAATATAATACCTATATTTCAGTTGGAAGTAGCAACTAATTATATATAATAAAAAAAGACAGATTATCATATAGACTTCAAAATTTGTTATGTTGATGTATATTCATTTGAAGTATTAATAGTCTAAAAAGTTGAATGCATAACTTAGGTGCAATTAAAAGTACTGTATGAAAATTGGCACAGCATGTTTCAGACAAATGGAGAGTTTTACCATTAAAATATTACTCCATAAATCATTGTAATGGGATCATAAGAAAAGGCCAATCCAAGAACACGTTTTCTTTATAATTCTAACACTTAAAATTAAACAGGAACATTGTGTTACATAAGCTAATACTGGGTAATTTGTCTCTAACATAAAGAGCATTTCGACTCTGTAGAATAACTGGCCTAGAAATTCTAAATCCTCTTGAAAGCACTCTATATATGCAATGGAGGAATCGGGAAAAGGCTAACAATTTGTACTAAAATCAACAGACTTATAAGTCTAGGACCTGGAAGAAGTCCTAGAGGTCATTGCTTCCAAGAACTTCACATTGTAAGTGAAAATAATGAAATAGAGAAAACTTTCCTTCACCAAGATGTATTTCTGGCAAGTAGTGGAATTAGTTAGAGTCCCAGCCTATTGACTTATAAACTAATGTTCCTTTTTCACCACTAAACATTTGATGGAGCCAGATTTTAGCAATGATAGAATACACATTAATGTCTTATTTACATGTATAGAATGATAAGCTATACATTTTATTGATTGATTTAGCAAATATATGGAGAATTTGTCAATTAGCAGTTTTACAAAGTATGACGTTTTATACAACATGAAGTGAATAGACGAGTAGATCTTAAGGGCATTCAGACACTGTAAACAATTTAAAAACATGGAAAATGATACATTGAGAAACATGAAAGTACAAAAGAAATGTCTATGATTCATTCTGGACAAGCTGATGGGTGATAAGCAGTATGACTTGACTCTTTAGAGAGTAAGCAGAAAGGAAACTCATTACTTGGAATTTATTTTTAGAATTATTCTTTGAGGATGTGATATGTCAGAAAACATTTGAATCAAAGGGTACAAAATTTTTGGCCAACAGAGAAAGAGATTATAAACTATGACAATATTTTCTATTTGCCCCTTTAAGTCATACTCTTTAACCTCTCCCAAATTTTCCTCAACTATGGAAGAGTGAACTAAATTTATTACATCAGTGAGATCCCATACACTCTGGCTTCTCATTGTGTTGGGTCACCAGAAATACTGGAAGAAATCTAAGGGAGAGAAGAGAATGAGCATATTCGAGAATAAGGTATTTATTTCCCTAATTTTCATTAGGGAGGGTGGCTGGCTGCATCCATCAGCAGAGGTCCACTGCCTCTCCTGAGGTTACCTGACCAGCGTAATACTTTTCCTTTCTGGGTTCAGAAAAGCTCTCCTTCTATTGTTCCCTAGTGCCTAGGGTGCTAGTATTTCTGCAGCTACTAGTCTTGTTTTCTTCATAATCCTTTATGGTTCCCCTGCTCTAACCTCTGTGAGTATATTCTTTGCAAATACCTTTTTCTTGATATATCTCAATTTTAATTATCCCGTTTATTTCCTACTGGGTCTCTGACTGACGCAGTAATTGTCGCTGGAAGTGATATCTAGAAATCGGTCTTTAAAATGAGATACTGCAGTTTTGTTTGTTATATATTTAAAGAGCACATGATGACTTCCTTGCCAGAGGAAAATGAGACACAGGTAATTCATTGCATGCAAAAAAACATAATTATTCAAATGCTCACTTAAGGGACATGGGATAAACTGCATGCAAAAAATGAGGTCTTGGAAGAAGTGACTATGACAGTTATATGGGGTGCAGAAAAGAGAAATCATAACAGGCTTAAGATTTTTATCCTTAATAGGCTTGCTTGTAAGATTTGTTCTTGGCTGAAATGTGGTTTTTCTGATTTGAGGAATGAGTCTCACCATTCCCAGAGCTACTTAGAGTAGCTCATTATGATTATACTCTTTGTACACATAATGCATTTTATGTTGAACACTTGATTTCCTTTGGTAGTCTGAAATTTTGGTATGTGCTAGGAAGCAAGTACCTATGTGGCTAGCCCCCAGTTCAAACCCTGCAAACTGAGTATCTATTAAGCTCCCCGGTAGACATTTTATACTTGGTGTAACAAATCATGTGAGAGGAATTAAGCTGTTCCCTTGTGACTCTGCTGGCAAAGTGATCTTGGGAGCTTGTGCCTGGTTTCCCCTGCTCTTCACTTATTTTGCCCTTCTCTCTGCTTATTTATCTTTGTATCCTTTTGTTCTAATAAATCATATCAGAAATATGACTCTGTGCAAGTCCTAAACTTCTCCTAGTAAATCAATGAACTAGGGGATGATCTTAGAACTCTCCAACATACATAGTAACAGAATAGCTTATAGTAATTGTGGAATCTCCTGACTAATTCTTAACACGCTAGAGAACATAGAAAAACAAAAAATAAATAAAAATAAAAAAATAAAAACAAAGGGAAATGAAAAACTATGACTATAAAATTAAGACCATGTATGAAGAACCAAAAGTTCTCCATGAAAATTTTGAAATATTTTATTTCTTACAGTCACAGGGTAGATGCAGCTGACAATCAAGCATAGAATTGTAAAGGTCTCAAAGTCACAGCACAAATTAGACACTCTATCCCAACAAATTTCTTACACTAAAGTAGTCACAGCACAAATTAGACACTCTATCCCAACAAATTTCTTACACTAAAGTATTGACACTGATAGGGAAAGACTGAACCCTAAAACACTGGCTATGCATACTATTTCCCTGTAGTGCTCATGTTATAGGTGGCAAGCTATCCCCCTACATGAGGAATCCCAGTTCATCTCTGCATTAAAGCTCTCTTGCAATAATGGATTCCCAAGCTGATACCAATTCTCACCTTCGTCACTTTTTGCTTTCTACAGGGCTATGCTTGAGTTTGATCTCAACATAATCTATATTGACCGCGGGGTTACAGACATGAACCAGGAGATAAGAGTACATTAAGAGAATTACAAGATCCCCCCTCCCTCAGACTTCATCTGCAGAATCCCAAAGAGCATGTGTGAATGAAGGATCTATAGATAACTGGCAAAAGAAGAAGAAATGTACATTTTAAATAGCTCAAATTTATTGACAACAGTGAGCCTAATTTGGGCTCAAGAGATGACATATTGGCTCAAGTACATAGGAGTGGTAATGAAAGTATGCCAGAACAGTAGACACAACTCAACAATAGCCTGCACTTAATAAAATCAACATCCCTGACATGTTGGCATACTAAACAGGAAGAAACTGAAAACTCAGGAAATTGGGAATATTGGAATGGATCTTGTATGTGAGGGCTAATCAATCATGTTATTTCCACAATCCCATAATAAAAGTTAAAATGGATGATTTTATCAATGACTGGAAGAATATTAAAATTGATTATCTGACTACAAAGTGAGAGCTTTCATAGTGCAAATTAAAGCTCCCAAGCTTTCACCAGCAGAGATAGTGTACCAAAAGTAAAGTAATATCATATTCCTGAAAAAAACGATAGAGACTAGGAACACTATCAAAGACTAAAGACGCAAGGATGATAATTCCTAATATTTTCACTATACATATCTGTTTGGTCAACAAAAAGAAACAAACGAACTCCCATGAATACAGTATGGAGAATTTCAGGTTTTCATGAACTAAATGAAAGTAATGATACAATTCACAGCCACAGTTATAGATGTGTTATTTTTACTGGCACAATTAAACACAAATCCTTGTTCCGGTATTTAGCTATTGACTTGTTAAGTGCATTCTTCTCTATTCCAGTGGGTAAGCAAAATCAGAAATAATCTAGATGCACATAGCTTTAATCATACTGCATCTTTTTTTGTCTTGGCTCAGGACTATGCCCATTATTATTATTTTTTTATAAAATAGGAGGGTCCGTGACCAACTTAACATTACTATCGGCAAAATATCCCATATGTCCATTACATTGATAGGTTTGTGCTGGCAGGATCAAGTGATCAAGAAGTAGCAAGTACCTTATGTCTTAGTAAGATATGTGAGCCATAGGGTTAAAAATAAACTCTGGGACAATTCAGAACCCTGACCTGTCAGTGAGGTTTGTAGGTATCTGTAACATGAAGCTTGTCAGATTTTCTCTTCTAAAGTATGAGATGAGAAGATGTGCTTTGCATATCCCATCCGAAGGAAAGCAACACAGTGCTTTGCAATCCTTTTGGGTTTAGGAAGAAATGTACACAGCTCACAGTTGGACATGTTGTTCCAGTTCTTTCATCAGATGACCTGTAAGGGTACAGTTTTCAGCAGATTCCAAAGTCAGAATGGACCCTGGAACAAGTTCAGATGAGAGTACAAGCTGCCCTGCTCTTCAGACTGTATGACTAAGCAGGATGCAGGATAAGAATACATGCTGAAAAACAGAGGTGGAACAGTGGGTCAGATAGTTTCCCACTCCACATCCAGGGTCTCTTCTTCTCCAACCTGCTCTCTCCCCCAGGTGCCTGACCTGTATCAATTACATCAGCAAGTTCCTATGAAGTCTGGCTTCTGTTTTGGTTAAAATAATGGGAAGCACTAGCATGAGGTAAGGATGAGGGATGGAGGAGGAGGGAAGAGGATGAGGTTAGGCCGTTTACTTCTCTGTTCCTTTCCTGAGTTTTGCCTTGGCCTGGCGGTATCCCTCAACTGAAGTCTCTGGTTCTCTCAAGCTGCCACATGACTCTCTTTCTTCCTCCTCTTCTTTGTGAGTCCTTAGGAATGGCGATAGCTCTGCTGCTGTTAACTACTATTTTCTTCTCTCTTTTTTGTGATTCCTTTACATCTTGCGTATTTTTGGGTAATTAGTCTCCTTGTAAATACAGACTGTTCAAATGATCTCAATTTTAGCATGCCATCACTTTACTGTTGGGACCCTAACAGCATAAAAACTGAAAGCATGTAGCCCGCCCTTCACCCAAGGAGGGAAATAATAGTGAGATAGCTGTTTCATTGGGGAGCTAAAGAAAAGCGTGAAATCAGCAGAAACAGAAGGCTTTTGGAGTAGAAAACAATGAAGAAATGTAGATGATTTGTATACATCTACATGAAAAAAGAAAAAACAAAGTAGATGGTAACTTGGTTTTTATTGAAGATGCAAGATTCTTCTATGAAAAAAACTAAGAAAAATGCAAGATAAATCTGGTTTAAGAAGAAAATGATATTGTTATATCACCTTCATATTCATCATTATTATCATCATCAGTAGCAGTATCCTTCATTAACATCATGGTAAAAACAAAAATAATAAAGCCAGTAGCTGTAATATTCTTAGTGAGAATGTTATAAATAGTAGCAGCAGTACTTATGTATTTTTGGACAAAACCACGTTGATAAGATTTGTGGTAAACTGATTCTGGAGATATAAATAAAAAATAAAGGGAATTTGACAGAAAAATAGCAAACATAATGTAGAATCATCAGTGATAGCAAAGATTTTGAAAGCTAATAAAAAGAGTGTTCATTCAGCCACAAATATTTATTGACTTCCTTTATATGCCAGGCACTCAGTTGAATTCTGAAACTGCACAAGTGAGCAAAACATATGAGGCCTCATTTTAAAACTACCTCTGTTCATGATAATGTGAAGAGCTTTTGAATAGTGTTATTATTGTTATTACTTTACCTATTCTTGGTTATTCAGTAAAGTCAACTAAGAACTATTTTAAAATGCCAGTTTTCTCAGTCATATAGGCCATTTTGTCAATCTCCATTTAGTCATCTAGGAAGTATTCTGCATTGATGTGGCCATATCTATTAAAGATAGATGGGAAAAGAAAAAAAGATACTCTTACTTATCAACGTAAGAAAATTAAGTAGGAGAAGCAAAGTTGGGATGCAAACTGATACAGATATAACATTCTTCAGTTTTCTAAAGCTCATATTTATTCACAGTTCTTGCCTTACCATGTAACAGAGAGCAGGTTTATAGTAGTTGCAATTAAAATGTACTTTCCTTTAGAAATGATCAATAGAGCTTATTTCATTCATTCTTCTTGTGGAAATTCCTAAATTCCCTTCCCTTTGTTACATCACATATTGGCCCCTTAAGTGATTTTTATTCTTGGAATGTAAAGACAATACTTAATAAATGAAATTAACTATAGTTTTAAATATGTAGGATTTTCTGTATTTTCAAGCTGAGATGAAGGTAATCTTCATAAGCCACAGTATTCGTCTTAATCTTTGGGGCTGGTTTTCACATTCATTTGAAAAATAGTACTCATGAGAGGAAAAACTTAAAGAGTTGATGATGTGTGTCCATTTTTTTCTCTACTAACTAATGAAATAAAATAAAACAAATTTACAATGAAGAGAATAGAGGGAAAGTTGTTAGAAGATGTGTTCCATCAAAATTAAGGAGAAAATTAAGAGAAAAATAGAAATAATCAGGAAATAATAGTGAAGGATGGACAGAATTTACAAGGTGTCAGCTGTGTGGCTGGCAAGAGAAGAGCAGTCCAGGTGAAAAAAGGAACATTGAGATCTAAAGGAAGAGGGTCTCCAGGAAAAATCATATAGCTGTTGCGTCTATGAGTGAAATAGTTTTTCTCCTTCCTTCCTTTCCTTCCTTCCTTCCTTCTTTCCTTCCTTCCTTCCTTCCCTCCCTCCCCCTCTTCCTTCCTTCCCTCCCT
>NW_012102687.1:2619809-2631444 GCF_000951045.1 Mandrillus leucophaeus | reverse complement strand
ATGGTCTCGCCCTGTCACACAGGATGGAGTGCAATGATGTGGTTATAATAATCATAACTCACTGCAGCCTCGAATTCTCAGGCTCAAGAGATTCTCCAGTTTCACTCTTCTGAGAAGTTGGGACTACAGACATGCACTGCTGTTCTTCACTAATTTTTTTTTTTTTTTTTTCTAGTAGAGACAAGGTCTTGCTATGTTGCCCAGGCTGGTCTTAAACTCCTGGACTCAAACAATCTTCCTGCTTCAACCTCCTGAAGTGCTGCGATTACAGATGTGAGCCACCATGCCCAGTGGAAATAATTTCATATTTAATTTTTGGTTCTGGAGTATGAGGAATCACATACTTATGAGAATACTGATGAAATTAGCCAATAAACTCACCAAAGTATAATAGTTATTTCTAATATATATTAATTTTGGGGGTGTATGTACAAATATTCAACAGATATTTGGAAAATTTTTTAAAATAACAATTTTTAATATGGCAGAAACCTAACATTAATAGTAGAAAGGCCTAACGATCAAATATCTTTTTAAATAAACTATGCAGAATTCTTTTAAATCAACTCTATTATTATTTCTCTATTTTTAAACTAAGCATCTGCATGAATATACATTCAACGAAAAGTCTATTCTAGTAATTGTCTATTCCTAACATTAAAGTAGGGCATGTCTACATACAGCTTTCTTTCTCAACTTACTTGGGGCTGGTTACAACTCCAGTAATTAGAGGAACACAGAAAAGGGATATAAAAAGTAGCAAGCAGCAACAGTGGAACCCTAACTAAGGCAGATATGTGAGGTTCTTTCACCCAGTGAAGATCCTGACACTCAGAAGTTTAAGTACTTAAAAAATAACAACTGTATAAGTTTTCCCAAACTCATGGCCTCTTTCTATCATCACCTATCCAGTGCTACTGGAAAAGCAGATTCTCACCCTGGCTGAGCCAGCCACTAACCACTAGGGTATAGAATAAGTTGTACTGAAGCTCCAGAGATAAGAAAAGTGTGACAATATTGAACTGTACCTGAGTTCTATGCTTCTGGAAAACAGTGATGATTAAGAAATGCTCTCACTCTTTGTGTTCCAGGAAAGGGCTTACTGCAGAGAATCACACTGCTCCCATAAAACCTAGATAAGGCTCAGGGATAACCTTTTTGTTTCACCTTGTAGAAGGCTAGACACAGATGCTTCAAATTCCTATTTTTTGTCTCACAAACAACCAGCTGAACTGTTTTTACCTACTGACCGATTGCTCATTAACTTGTCTTTATCAAATTTGAGTCAGGCTTCTTTATTTGGAGGGTCCCAAAATTTGACTCAACCTTGTACTTTAAGCAAGCATTGGGTGCTTAAGCAGATAATGGAAAGTACAGCAACCAACCTCACCCTCAGTGGCCTCTCCTGAGAACTGGCTGACGGCAAAGAAAGAGACTGCCTGCTCAACTATCCTATCACACCACCTGCTCATCCCACTCCCTCCGCCTGATCATTTCTATCCTTGTTAACTCTTCCCAATAAAAGAATTTTCTGTCTGACGTTTGAGACATTTATAGGTCTCATGTTTGTAGCATTCTCTCTATTGCAGTCGTCATTCTTCTCCTATTCCAGTAGTCTTTTCAAATAAAGTCTCTCCTACAAGTCTGACTTTGTTTCTTCTTTAACAAGGGAATCTACAAGTCTGGAGCCTTTTTTATAAAATAAGGGCTTCTTCTATTTTTTTCTTCTATTGTCTATCCTCTTCTCTTTCTTCCTCCTACACTCTTCTTTCTCATTTTAATGTGTCATGAAAGACACACCTCTGTTAATTTCAGGGCATTAGTTAATGCTAATTGTCCCAAGTGGCATTTGTTTGATAAAATTGTGAATTAAAATGTTAGCAGAATGTGATTTCTAATTTTTTTGATAATTTATTAAACGCCAGTGACTTAAGTATTTTATCCTATGTAATCTTCATCATAGCACTGTAGAGTAGATACTATTACTCAAGTCCATTTTACAAGTGAGGGAATTTTAAATGCATGAAGTTTAGGTAACTTAGCCAAGCCACTCAGTGCTCAGGCGCTATGTGGCAGAGCCAGGAGTGGACCCAAGTTTCCAAGTTAGTCCCAGGCCGGATTGCATATATTTATATATGTTAAGCATGCCCTGAAATTAACAGAGGTATGTCTTCGATGGCACATTAAAATAAAACAAAGAGAGTGCAGTTTTATATACTTAATGCTAATTGTGCCAAGTGGAATTTGTTTGATAAAATTGTGGATTAAAATGTTAGCATCTTGTCTTTTTAATGACTCTGGCAAAGAATGTTATAGTGGAAGAGTAAGAGCAGATCTTAGTGTAAAAAAGGGTAAGGCAAGCAAGTGTGAACACAGAACATGTATTACTCCACTTGAAAACAGGACTCTATGTGGAAGGGTAGATAGATATACTGGACTAGATGTAGGGAGATGCAGGTATAAGAAAACATAATTTTTTAATATCCATATTAAAATATCAGCATTCTTTATACAGAATTTAAGGACAAACTTAGAGGAAGATGATGAGAATAATATAGGGAAGAGAAGCAATTTATGGAGTAAGTTCACTGTGTAGGCAGGAGGTAAAATTAAGAGCACATGTAGGGTGATTGGCTGTTAGGAGATTAAAAAATTCAGAGGAAAAGAGAGAGTAGTGAAGTCGAATTAGAATGACTGTAAGAGATGGATTTGAGATTTCATATGTGATGAACAATATTTTCTCAAAGAAGTCCAAGAAATGGTCATATGCTGAAAAATGGAGATCATAGACAACTATACTGGTGAAGATTTGCAAGAATTACTGAGGAGAGTTGGAGATAATGCACCAGAGACTAGGAGATATTGACTGGGCCCTGGGTGACACTGAAGACCTTGAATTGGTTGGCACTTTCCTGTTATAGTTTCAGCTCCTGGTAAGAGATTTCTCATTTCATGAGCAACTATTTTTTCCATCACATACAATGGTAGTGAATATTTAATTTTGAATACAAATTCTTAGTTCATTTGACTTTATTTTAGAAACTGGAAGTCAAATCTATTTGAAATGTGCAAGTTATTTAAATGCATGAAATTTTACATCCATATTCATTTAAAGTATAAAACTCTGTGTCCCCAGATTTGATAGAAATGTTAATTGAATGAAACTGTTTTTTTCATTTTGATGACTGTTCTGGGCCAAAAATCTAGTTACACATTTTGATACGCAGATTTAAAATTTAATTTGGCGTGTACTAAAAAAAAATTTTGGTTAATAAATCTTTTTGGTCTTAAATGTTTTTCTGAGCCAAAAGTGTATGAATGCTGGCCTTTGTCTCTAAAGCTATCATTACAGAAAGCTTTAAAGTCATTTTTACCCTTCCATTGTCTAAATAAAAATCAAGTTGAAAACAGCTGCATGTAATATCTTGTAATACACTGTATAAATATGATTTGCTTGCTTTTCTCTGCAGGTATCAAGTAAATGTTAACACTACTTCATTTCATACAGAGTAACCTACGCCAATCAAGTTTTATTTCAGATAAACTGTTAAAGTCCTAAAATAGAGGTATACAAGCTCCTTTTCAAATACAAATGCTTAAGTATTTGTAAGAATTATTTAACTTGAAGAGCTCTGAAGAACTATTTTAAATAAAATCTTTAGGGATTTAAAATATAATACACCATTTGTTAATTGTCAGGTGCACATAGCTTACATTATTTAACAATTTCAAAGTGCATTGTTTCTATAGTTAAAATTTTCAGATGAATATACCCTAAGTTAACTGACTTTGGGAATTACACAGCTCATGCCTGTGGATATACTACTGGTATGTTTAAGAGATTCGTATTAAAGTTCTAAAGTATGAGTGTTAATTTACTTAGTTTGCTATATTTAAATATAAGATATCTTGTGGCTAGCTCCTACACTAAATCTAGAGACAAATTCAAACTCATTTGTTTTGTCATTAAGTAAAATAGTAATAATAAAGCAGGGAGGCAAGCTATGAAGAATTATTTATAATATACACAGTTTGGGGGATTTTCTTCTAAATTATGGCTTTGCTTGTATTGAAGTTTGTTAACTGGACCATAAAAGTTGTTTTGTGCACTGATGTCATTGCTGATAATAGTAATACTAACATGTTACTTATGCTTTGCAGAGTGACTTTCGCCAGATAATTGTGTGTTACATAAAAAGCATGCCAAACAGCTGATGTTAAACAGCCTTAGTGCATGTTAAGGGGCCAAGGATTAACTATACCTATATAGTCCTTTGTGGGGAAACATGAAGGACAAAGAAGTTCCAAAGTCAGTGCTTTCTAACCATGATTGAAAGAGGAACTGGGCCTTGGCCATTTGCTGCTCAGAAGCCATCACTTAAGCACTGAGCTATCCATTTGCTAATATTGTGGAAGAGTGGACAGTGGATCCCAGAAAGCAAGCAGGGAACTGATGGCTGCATTACGTTATTTTGTCTAATCACCATAATCTAAACAAACATGTTACATTTAAAGAGCTTGTGGGTCAAATTTGAGTCATTTGAATATCTTACCAGTTGATTTACAGAGATGGGATAAGCTCTTTTTAGTCTTGATTTCTTCATTTTCTGTGGAGCTTGGTACAGCCTGTAGATAAAATAGTCCAGGGAATCAAAAGTGTTGGAACCTATGAGTCAGTTCGAAAATAGGGGCCACAAAAGTCCAAAATCTCTAGAGTCAACAGTTTTAGTTCAGAAGAATTCTGACACAGTATAGCCCTTGATCTTGAACAATGAGCACAAAGGAAGACATCCAATGGTTGCATGTGGCTTACACATCATTAATCCAGGATTCACCACTACATGAAATGAAATATGTACCTTCTAATTAAAGAGTTCCTCAATTTTCAGTTTTATCCATCTAAATACAGTAATTATTATAAAACAGAGATTTTAAATCAAGAGATTTACTTATCACAAATAAGACTATTTAATATGGTAAATTTTAGGAAGGTACAGGCTAATTAATATATATAAGAACAGGTCTTTATTAATGTCCATGTCACTAAGTGTGCCTAACTTCACTGAATTTTATTGTATCTTAGTATGCCTTCTATTAAAATGTATTTTCTTTTCTCGAGATGAAACAGTCTCTGTAAACTTCTGAGTTTACGTAGGTTGAGTTCCATATTCTAACTGTTGATATCTTAACGAGTTCCCAAGGGTGGCACTACAGCCATGTTAGAAATTAAAACAACACACACACACAAAATCTATGACACCACTACTATGTATCAATGATATATATATGATATATCCACTCTAAAAAAATGCATCATTCACCCAAATTATTAATTCATTCATGCTTTTCAAAAATGACAGATTTAGATGCTCAGTTGAAAATATTATTCTTGACCTTTGAGAACAATTTCAAATAACACAATTTCATCTTCACAGCTCTTTCAGATAGTCGTTTTGCTGAATAACCATATTATCTTAAATTGCACACAGAAAAACCTGTAAGAGGAGGATAATTTTGTCTTGGACTTAGAAGTAGATCAATGTTAAACCTGAAAAGCAGTCAAACTAAAGTAAACTAAACTATATTGTGTAGTTGCATTTTATGGAGAAAAGCTTAACCATATAAATCCTAATTGAATATTTTGTTAAATATTCACCAAAGAAGGCTTTAACTGGCAGAACAGAAAATTAAATAGGTCAACATATCCTTCAGGACAATAGCAAAGTATGTTGATGATGTGGCTTCTACTGCTAGAACAAATCGATGATCTGCAGTGTAAATTAGGATTCTACTTGTGCGTATCTAACACATGTAGATCTGCTTTTGACATTGTATCTAGTTCCATTTTCCTGAACAGTTTCATTACCAGCAAATCTAAATCATAATCTGTATGTGATGTAACCATGGTCTCCTGGAAAACAGTTATGGTTATATTTTAGATGTGATAAACTTTGAAATTCTCCACAGGACTTACGTAGAGAAAAAAAGAAAAAAAAAAAATTCCAGAAGCCAGCTGTTATAGGGTGAGTTGACCTAAGGTAAATTGAAGAAGGGTAGGCATCAATTTTTATAGTTGTTAGCTGCACTAAGCAATGCCAAAATAGACATTCTCACCACACAATGTAGGATAGATTCAGTGTTTCATAAAGAGGCATATCAGAAAGCAGTTTAAAGAGCTTTCAGAGTGTCTATTAAAGACAGAAAATATTATTTTTATTCTATGTGATTGAGCCCGTGTGTATAGATAGACATATAGTAAATATATGTGTGTGTATATGTCATATATATAAATAAAATACACATATACACAGACACACATACATGCATATATACATAGAGACATAGAGAGTGTGTAACTGTATTAAATAAGAGAATAAAATTGTTCTTATTGAGATTATCTGTGGAGATTTTATCCCAAATAACTGTAACTTATAAAATGGACTAGCATTTACCAGCTTTCAACTCACTTTAAACATCTTTCCATTTCTATAAATGATGTCAATAGTTTGAGCATTTAGCTGGTAAAAACGAGATGAAAGATTTTGACAGGAAATGCTATATGACTCATTGGACAGTTGGAGAAAATTAGTAAGACCGCCAGTTCATCACAGTGCCATTTTAGATAATACAAGAAGCAGTACGTTTTTAAACGATGGTGACAATGCTGGCAGATTCTAAATAAAAATTAATTAGGGTTCTGCAAATTTAATAAATATGATGACAGATGACATTTATATGATATATATAGCTGACTCTAAAAAAGCAGCTTTAGAGGATATATGTACAATACCAGTATATAAAGAGATTTTATCATCAAATCTAATGAATTATTTTATTAACTGAATCAAGGACATCTAAATAATAGAAAACTACAGTACTAAACTGTACTGACTTTTTAAAAAAAAAAAAACAAAAAACAAGCTTTTATTGATTATCTCTGGGGTTGCTGGTGCCATGCTTCATGCTAGAATTATAACAAACAATAAGCAAGACAGACATGGTGCTTAACCTCAAGTTGCTTCTATCAGAGGATCAGATAAAGATGAATATCCAGGCAACTTCAACGTAACACATTTGGCTCTATGGTAGAGGATACATGTAATTCTGTGGGAGGAAAATAAGTGAATGACAGCTTACATACTTCCTTAAGGAACGGGCATTTTGGGGGAGATTTAAAGGATAGATTGGAGTGACCCAGGGTAAGAGAAGGGGAGTGCCTATTTGTGCCTTCCTTAGCATTGTGGCTGATCAGGTATTCTGAATAAACATCCAATTGTGGAACAATTGGACTCTGGATACGCTGTAACGTTTGTGTGCAGGGTATACAATTATGAAGGAAATAGCAACTGTAAAGGCAACAGAATTCAGTGGTTTTCTCTGTTCAGTCGATGCTATGATTAAGAGGTAAATAAAAGCAGAAGACGATTGGCAGTGAGAAGCCAAGTATAAACATTAAAGCCCTCCTTGTTTGCCTATAAAGGGGCACTCATATTTTATAGCAGAAAAGTAGGGAAAGCTCCAACAGAGGTTAAGCTCTCAATCAAGATAAGCTTGCTATGTAAAAGTCAGGGCCCTGCCTGTGAAAGAATGGGGAACTGATGCAGGTGTTGATGCATCAAATTATTGAACCCACACACTTCCCTGAACCCTGTAAGCCTGCAGAAGTAGCCCACTTCTCTATGCTAATGGCTGGAGCTCTGCTACTACCTTCAGATGATGCAGATGTCTCTCATCTGTAATAAAACATGCACTCCCTCAACGTCTGCCCACACAACCAATAAATGGACTAAGTCACAATGTCACTCATCTGGGGATGTGCTGGATCTGCAGAAGGAGAAAAGGGATTATAATCTTAAAAAACTAAACAAAGAGAAATTTAACTTGATTTGGGATAAAAGATAGTTTACTGACATGAAAGGACACCCTCCAGATACAGGATTTAACACTCCCAGAAAGCACCCTGGGAAACTATTCAACCACACTGTTGGGCTATCCCAGAGACACATGGAAAAATCATGGTTCAGACTAAGTAAGATAAAAATGCCTGATTTAATGTTACAGACTGTGGAAGAAAATAATTGAGATGTGTATGTTGGTCCGTATGTGTTAAAGTAGTATGTTATGGAAGGTTGGAAAAACCCTCCAAAACTATGTTTCACTATGTCTCCTGAAGGACTCATTATTTTTCAAAGTGCTGATGCATTAGCTCTGAGAGGGGCACCAGCATCATTAAGTTCAATGGTGGCTCTGCTCTCCGGGACAGGCTGACAGAAAATGCCATTGAAAGCCTGGGCTACAAAAGCAAAGAAGTTGGTTGAAGCCTCACTCCCACCCCTTTCCCAGATAGAAGCCAGGTTTCAGCATTTAACAGTGGAGGCAATAACTGCAATAAGTGGCAAGGTCAAAGTGGCAGCCAAAAGGATTTGACCTACGGAGACTTATGGAGATAGTGGAGATGGTTAATAGTACATTGTGTCTCTCAAGCAACAAACAGGGATATTGCTCAATCTGTACACTCAAAATTAAGGAAAGATAATCAGGTTGTTGAGGACAATCCCCCTAATTAAAAACAACAACAATGAAAAATAACCCCCACAATTCCTTTGCCCTCTTTCTGGACTTTTGGTTTTTGTTTTGTTTTGTTTTAATGTAGAGTCTATTGATTAAACTAGAGACAAGCTGGTTTCTCAATATATTTGTTTTAGATGCTTTCTGGTCAGTGTAGTAACAGGGGGCTTAAGATTTGGCTATATTTTCTTTATAAAGAGTACTAATTAATGCACATTTTAAACTCTTGTCTCACCTTTATCTTCACTTCTGGTGACTCAAAGCTCTGAGTCTCTGTATTTCAACATCATAGATTCTGTAACCCCAAACTGACTCCTGGCCATGGAATAGGAGTAGGTGAGATCGGCTACCTGAATGCTCTCAGTTTCATACGGCGAGTGGGGCAAAGGGCCAATTAATCCTTTAGAGACTTTCAGCCTATACTCCCTTCCATTTTCCATACTGTGACTGACTCCCCATCTCTGCTATACTTGCTGTCTCTGAGTTCTGAATCTCTCAGGTATCCCTAAGTGAAAGCCATCTCTCGTTAATCTCTGCACACGCTTCAGGCTGCAACTGCCTGCATGATAGTAAATGAGATCGCTTCCTCCATGTCTCCTCTCCTCTTTGTTCTTGAGGACATACATGTTGGACAAAATCCTCTAAAAGATTTCTTACACATTGGCCCTGTCCCATCAATTTTACAAAGATAAATATATTTGGAGAATTCGATTCAAATATATTTAAATAAATATCATATGCATTATTTTTTCAGACGATGCCAAGCTCCCAGTGATTTCACTCTGGGATATCTGGCTGACATTGGAACTTCCATCTTCAGGGCACAGTCATTACTAGGTTATCCCATGGTGCTCAAGCAGGGAAATCAAAGCTAGCTAGCCTTCCCTTCTAGAAATATATGTGTGAAATATAGATAGTAAATAACAGGGTGAGTGAACTGCTTAGGGGCAGGAACCTGGTGCTCTCAAACCTTCAGTAGTGGCAAGAGACCTTCTGCTTGTACAAAAATGAGCCACCTTCTCAGAATTCAACTTGAGTTCTCATCATCTGACACTGAAACACTAGGTGATATGTCCAGAAGTCAAGCATGGAAAATTGTGGAAAGCATGGAAAATGGTATTGAGGGTAGAGGTAAATTTTGAATTGTGAAATGAAGGAGCAAATGTCAATCCCTAACTGAGGGCACTAGGAGATGCACCCAATATCTTATCAACCTAAAATGAGCAGTTGTGCCCTCTAAAGGCAATCTAGATAAATCGAGGGTTATCTCCAGGGCGTCTGTATTCTTTAAGGAAATTAATGCTTCTTCATGAGCATCCAAAGGGTTCCACTTGGAGGCAATTATGTAGGGCCATATTTTCTTTCTCCCCTTACTCTTCCATGTGTTGGGTATTTATTCATTCATACTCCAGTACAAGGGTCATTACAAGCTAGAATAATAAAAAGAGTTTTGCAATAAGATAGAAAATATACTAACCAATGCATCTCTGTATTTCCTATCTGTCATTCCAAAGCTGAACAAAGCAAGCTATTTTTCTTTTTCACTCCTTCTATGTGCAGACCCTCTGATTGGTCACACTACCAGTCTTCATCCAAGGGAAAACTGATGCAGTCTTTATATGGAAAGCCTAGACCAGTAGCTGAGGGCAGAACAATGAGAAAGTCTTCAGTGTTGCAGAACAGTGGGATACAAAATCTAGGGAAACAGTGTGGAGGGAGACTGGGAGGAAGAGGAGTTGTGACAGAGAAAGAAGGTCTACCTGACACCATTTAAGAGAGATACAAATGTCAAGAGACAATGCAAAAAAAATTTTGCACCTTTATCTCTAGTGTGTGAATGTATTTAATCATGTAACTAAAAATATGTTTTTCTGCTAATGGACATTCTCTCATCTATCTTGCAAAGCTTAGGGGCAATTATAAAAGGATATAAAAATGAAGTTTAATAATATTAGAGCATTATAAGATAGGGCTCACTGCAAAAACCTAACCAACATTGACTAGGACAGCAGGTGAGCATTGGTCTCATTTGTATTCTCCTCGTTCAAAAGTCTGGTCTACTTACTTTACTGGCATATATAGACAATCTTAGTTCAAATTTTTTCTTGGTAATGTAGATGATATATGCATTAAAGCAATGCCTTCATCTCTTGTAATACCTCAAAGCTGTGTTTCAACATCATTTGAATTAAAATTCTTCATGTATTTTTACGATTTTATTATTTTTGTTACTACTGGCATGGACACTGCAAAAAGTCATTTAAATGATAGAAAGGACACATTTTAAATATGAATGCTTGGAAATTATCTGTGCTTAATGCTTGTGCCTGTGAATATGCTTTCCCAAATTATATTGAAATCTTAGTGAGGTAACTTTAACATCTATGTTTCCTCCAAAACCAAAACTTGAGACAAAGGTTCATATGGGAAAGGATCAAAGGGAGCAGGGATGAGGGGGGGTGAAAGGAAAACCAGGAAAGGCCCTTCCATGTTTGGTTGATTTGACCATCTCTCATGGCAGGCGCTGCTCAAACCCCAGGCGAGGGTGACGTTTGGATTCTCCCCCAACCCCGCCCACATCTCACTCGCCATTGCATTGTGTTGCTCCTTCTGCAGTGTTTCCTTCTCTTCATTTCCCAATTGGCTAACTCCTGTCTTCTTTAGAATTTCAGTTAATTAGTTTGAATGCCAATTACCATGGAGGATTTCTGTAACTTCCTTGTATTTTTTCTGTCACCTATTGATGCCTTCTTAGCAACTATTCTTTTCTTTGCAGCACTTGTCACACCTGTAATTGCTTGAACTTTTGGATAAATTATTGGTTTTATATTCACCTTACTAGGTTGAAAGTTGTTGAAAGCAGGCGCCATACGAGTTTCATATACTGCAGTTAGCACAGTTGTAGGTACATATTTGTCTAAGTATAGCTTTTACTGAGTGACAGAATGAATAAGTAACATACCTGTCAATGAATGTGATTATTAAAAATGAGATTATTGAAAGCAGTTTTCGATAAGATGCAACATTATTAACTCATAGCCATACTAGACTGACAGCTATATAAACA
>NW_012102687.1:2604516-2619083 GCF_000951045.1 Mandrillus leucophaeus | reverse complement strand
ATTTCAAGGCCTCTTATATTTACTATGGTGGCCAATTTTGGATGTCTTTCTTAGTGAACAATAATGAAGCAGAAATTCATATTTCTTATAGTTGAAGTATAAACATGTCTAACAGAATTCTTAATGTATTAGCCTCATTACAGAGTTAACAGAATTCTTAATGTATTAGCCTCATTACAGAGTTTCCCAATCTGCTGATCATCAGAACTGTCTAAAGAGATTTCTTATATATTTAAATTCACTGGGCCAAATGGTGGATATTCTGAGTCAGCGTGGGTGGAACGGATCCTGAGATTCTGCATTTTAAAACATTTTGAAAATGATTCTGATTGTTAGCCAGAGTTGTGACCCCTGGAATAATACTTACATATACAGTTTGACCACATTATATATTTATGCAAGCAATATTTTCATAAGAGTACAAAGAAGAAAGAAAGAAATGTTGAGATGGTTATTATGAATAATTATCATTGCATAAACCCCTCAGTTATTTTAGTGAAGGAGCTAATACTCTCCAGACCTGATTATCTCTGTGGATAAAAGTACTGCAGATTTTATTTCTAGTTATGAAATATTAACTTTTCTTGTATTTACATAAAATATACTTTTTCCATGCTTTTACTTCTAACTGAGGAACACTGAAAGATTATATAAGGTTTATGTCAACATATTAAAATGAAGCTTAATCCTTTTTACTCAGTTAAATTACTTTAATATTTTGTCTTAAAAATTCCACTGTATTGTTACCTTTTAAGAGCTGCTCATTCAGTCTATATTTTATTTCAAAAATAAGTATTGTGGCATTTTTAGGAAACAAATATGATAGAAATTATATGAGCAACACTACTTATTTATTTGCAGTGGTAGTCTGCATTATTTCTGGGGGTTTTTAACTGTTGACTTTTAGAATAAACTCCTTTTCTGTACCAAATACAGCTAGATAATGAGAGAATATTCTTTGAAAATGTAGGAGTGAAAATCCAGGAGGAGGTTACTGCCATCAAGTACTGAAATAATGACTTTCAATCTGTACATTTCTTTCAAAACTCATGATTTTACTCAGTTATTCTCCAGTTAAATTTAATACATAATATAACAGGGAAATTTTATTTCAGAGACATATGGAGAAGCCTTGGTGCTTATTTATTCTGTTGGGTGATTGTTGATAGAAGCAAGGTTTGTGAAGACAGACTTACTGCATTTCCTAATATGAACGTAGAAACACTCACATACTCTCCTCTAAGGCTGAAATGGCATTAGAAGTAGACAAATAATATACCAATGTGGTGTTATTTCTAGAAAAGGCATAAAAACTTGTTTTCTTTTTTATCTCTTGCCTTTCCTGAAGCATTGTATTGTGTTTATTGATTGTACAGGTGCTGGAAAGGGCATTTGGGTTAAATTCTTAGTTCAATCATTAACTAGCTCTGGAAAGACTCTTCAATAAATTACTGAATCTCTATGGACTTTTGTTTCTTCACGTGTTAATTATATCATCCTGAAAATGTGACTATTAATAGTATCTACCTCATAAGATTGTTACAAGGATGACACAAGTCAAAACAGTTAATACAGGTCAAGTATTTAAAGTAATACAGGTTGTATGGAGAGCTCAGTAAGAGTTAGCTTTATTTTTCTCCCCTAAACCTTTGCTGCTTGCTGATTGATTCTTGGTTTTAAATTTCTCATCTGTTTAAATGCAAATGACACAATGAAGGGTTTGGCATGCTAAGTCCATTCAGTCATTTACACCTTGAGGCAAATGCACATATGAAAACTTTTCCTGAGAGTAGATTTGAGAAGGGATAAAGATGACAATTAAATCACTGGACAGCCATTTTGAGAGATCCATTCATAGCTGTCAGCAAATAAGCAACATTGGGTTCAGAGGTGTCCAAGGAAACCTGAAGTCCATATAAAATGTTTGCACAGGACCACCTTGAGGAGAAACACAGGTATCATACAAATGGGTATTAAATATGTTTGCAACTTAAAAAAAAAGAAAAGAAAAAACTGGAGAACAGAAAGTCATGTCTGGAGAACGTGCCTTTAATTTATAGACAAATGGGTTTTTCTTGCAAATTCAACTTCCCATCCTCTGCTGGGAGATAATTCTCCATGGATCTCTCATGTTTCTCCATAACTCCATAAAAGCAAGAGGCATTGACAGCTTTGTTTGCTTTGTGCTGGACTATTTTTTTTTCTTTTTTTTAGAAGAATGTTAGCCTAGAAAAAAGCTTTGGAAGACAGACTCACAGTTCCTGATTTGTCAGTTTCTGAAATAAGTAAAAGAAAGCTTTACTAGCCTGCATACATCCAAGGTTTCTCTGCTGGCATTTGGATTAAGATTGCTTTCTATATTAACCTCTGAATCTGTGTTTTTGCTTTAAAGAGTGCTGGAGCAGAAAAATAGCCATTGGGGTACCTGTGATACCCAATCTTGCCACAAAATGTGTCAAGATTGTTTTTTCCTATGCATTTATTTTCCACAGTTACACTATCAGTACAGTATCAGATACATGTACTATATTTCAGTACATATCAGATACATGTACACCTTCTTACTTTGCTGTCTTTCAGATGGAAGAGCATTTCTCTGTTGGACACAATGCCCATACCTCCTTTCAGTTCACCTTCTACCACCTTCTTCTTTCTTTCACTTGCAATGCCAGACTTGCATTAAATGCCAAACTGCAGGTCCTAGGATCTGGCTTCTGGAGTGGTTAGCAAGATGAAGAAAGGGAAGTTAGCTTTCCATAGGATACATCTTGATTAATGAGAAATGTGACACATAAGGGTAAAAACGGACAAATCCCCTCTCCCTTTCCCCTTTCAGGGTGCAGATCTTTTCTGCAGCTCTTCTAAGAGAGTCCTTAGTCACCTACAACACATCTTTGCAGCTCACTGTAAAGCAGTAACCAGTGCAGTAAAGTATCACTTCTTTCAATTTGCTCTTTTCCTGGCCTCACTTATTTTATTCCATAACTTCACTGCCCTGGGCTTGTAATTCACAAAGAAAGAATTAACACTTTAATCCATTCTCAGGCATATTTTTCTAGAGAACCCTAAGATGCTTGACTATAACTAGCAGAATAAATGAAACAAATCAGTTAGACCGTAAGTAGAGAAAGTAGAGGATTATTGCTTTTCATCTTAAGCCCTGTTTATAATGTAATTTTTTAAATTAGAAGCATGTAATATATATTACTTCAGAAATAATTAAAAAATAATAATTTAGAAAATTTCTCTTTATTGAGGACTTTTGAGACACAAAAGGAATTACAATTTATAACCAATAACAGCATTTATAAATTTTTAGTCTCTTGTGATACAGATTGAACAGAGGCAGGTCCCACTGGGAGTTGGAGAAGAGTGATAGTAGCCAGGCAGTGGGGAATGGTTGCAGATTTAGCTTCCCAGTATCCACTGCCACTGCATTCCCCAACCTAAGTCTTCTGTGTTCCTCAACCTAACCGAATCTACAAGAACATTTATGCTTCTAAAAATGAGATCCAAAAATATGAGGATCAAAGAGAGACAAAAGTACATTGTCATGCCTAACTGTATTCATATCCACTATCTATGTTCTGGTCCATATCTAAGGACTTCTTGCTTACTCATTATTTAAACTAGGAATGATTTCCCCCTTTAGAAGAAGGTAAAAGCAACCTTCTCAGAAAGTGTAGTATTCCTCAATGGCCACAACAAGACACATTATATAAAATTGCAAAATAACAAAATGTATGCAAAGATATGTCCATGGAATAACCACGAGAGTGAGGGAAAAGGCTTACTAGGAGAAAGAAGTATTATCATCAGAAATGCACTTGGCTTGCTTCTCAGAGTTTTCTTTAATTTGGGGTATATATTTTCAGTACTCATCTAGGAAAATATATTCCAAACAAACATATTGGTATGTTTAAAAAAAAAAAAAAAACTGGCAAGATAGAGGGAGTTTTTTCCAAAAATAATAGCAACCCAACATACTCTATTTTTCTTTTTAATTGCAATGCATAAAGTAAGAAAAAAATGCTAATGGCAATCTCATTCTGGGTAACTTCAGGTAATTTTAACATTGAAGTTTTATTATTCTGCCTCGACAATGGTATAAATATTTTCAGTGGAGACAGCAGTCAATGTAATAGATCAAACTGTACGGTTCACTCACTCATTTTACAGCAGACAGAAACGTTCCCTTTCAGACTAGGGATTAAATTCCTTAACCTAGCATAGAAGACTTTTTAAAACAATTTTCATTTTAATATGTTTTTCACTTTAAGTTCAGGGATACTAGTGCAGGTTTGCTACACAGGTAAACGTGTGTCGTGGGAGTCTGTTGTACAGATTATTTCTTCATCCAGGTGTTAAGCCCAGTACTCATTAGTTATTTTTCCTGATCCTCTCCCTCCACCCACCCTCCAGTCTCTGAAAGGCCCCAGAGTGTGTTGTTCCCCTCTACGTGTCCATGTGTTCTCATCATTTAGCTCCCACTTACAAGTGAGAACTCTTTAGGATCTGATGGCTTTTCATGTCTCTAGCACCCTCTCACACCTTACTTATTACTCCTACTGTACTCATTACTCCTACCAAATTCCTTCTGTCTTTCTGTGGCCTAGATAAGTTCCCTATTGTTTCCTGAGTTTTCTTTCTAGAATGGATTTTTATGTCTGCATTCCTAGCTAATTCCTGCACATCCTTAACAGTTTACCTGAAAGGTAACTACCTAGAGAAAAAAAAGAATTGCTGACATCTCTGCTTTCTAGCTTAGGCCCACCGGCTGAGTTCTTAGAGCACCCTGAGCTTCATCTATTAGAGATTATATGACAGTTGACAGCTAGTACTTGTGTTAAGTTAAAAAATACATATATATGATATATACATTTCACATATATATATTTCATATATGATATATATCCATTTCATATATATATTTCATACTTTATATATATATATATTTATATATGTGATATATGAAAGGGTTTAGCGATGCCCATCTCTCAAATTAACTGTTTCAATGAGATGAGTTTTTAGTCTCTTGTGATACAAATTGAACAGAGGCAGGTCCCACTGGGGGTTGGAGAACAGTGATAGTGGCCAGGCAGTGGGGAATGGTTGCAGATTTAGCTTCCCAGTATCCATTGCCACTGCATTCCCCAACCTAATATTATTGTTACTCTCACATCCTTCCTTCATAGAAGTTCCAGATTCAACATTGGGCAGAAAAGAACAGGACTCATTAGAAAGGAAAATTAAATATTTAACTCATTTGGCAATAAGAAAAGTTTATTGGTAGAAAAATAAAAAAGGGATTCAATTAGTTAAAAATCCCTTTGGCAACAAAAAGATGTTTGAAACAATAGTTGTTAGAAAAATTGTGTTGAAGGCAGGTCGTGATGAAAGTTTTCAGAAACAATGGGATTGCAGAGAATTAGAGTGATGAGTTTATAAATGCTGTTATTGGTTACAAACTGTAATTCCTTTTGTGTCTCAAAAGTCCTCAATAAAGAGAAACTTTCTAAATTATTATTTTTTAAGTTTTTCTAAAGTAAAATATATTACATGCTTCTAATTTTAAAAATTACATTATAAACAGGGCTTAAGATGAAAAGCAACAATCCTCTACTTTCTCTACTTACGGTCTAACTGACTTTGTTTCATTTATTCTGCTAGTTATAGTCAAGCATCTAAAAAATAGGCTAACTCGACTGTTTTAAAAATAATTTTTTCTAGACTGTATTAACAATTCTCAGTCTTTTTCTTTTCCAATTGAGGATAGTATTAAAAATTCACAGGAGATTTTGACTTTTAAATATATATTTCAGAGGATGGTGTAGAGTAAGAGGCAAATCTTGCGCACTGGAACCATTGTCGTAGATGTCATTTTTGAAGTTTATTGTGTGACATTACACTTTCACTGCCCCCCCAACTTTTTAAAACAATTTTCTTGGGTGGAACATGGAGAGTCTGAGATCCATGTTTACTTTCTTACTGTAATTAAAACTGATATTGAACATCAGAGAAAATAAGGAAAGTTTAAAGTTATGTAATAAATTAAAACTGATATTGAACATCAGAGAAAATAAGGAAAGTTTAAAGTTATGTAATAGGTTGGCTGGCTTGCACTCTTAAAACATGACAGTGTCATGGAAATCAAACATGGCTGAAGAACAGTTCCGAATTAATGGGCACTAAAGGGACATCATACATTTAGACAATGTGAGGTTCTTGTTTGAGCCTAGATTTTAGAAAATGAAGCTATAAGGAATATTACTTGAGTAATCAGGGATATTTTAATTTAGACTATGTGTTAGGTAGTAGTATTATATTCGTGTTAAATTTCCTGAATTGATGCATACAATTTTACAATGTACGAGAATGCCCTTATTCTTAGGAGACGCATGCTGAAGTATTTAGGGGTTAACTGCCTCCAAAATTGCAAGTAAATATAAATCTGATATGGCATGACACAGTAACACATTTTTAAACTCTGAGATTATAAGAGATATGGAGTTTGGAGGAAAAAACTCAAACAACAGCCACGTAGATTCAATTTATATATGTAGCACTTTGTGTTCTGAAAGGTGAAATGATGTTTTAACTGGGAAGCAAGAAGAATAATAACTACCTCTTGAGTTGTGAGATTACAGGAAAACTGTATGTGAAGTTAGTTTGTAAAAGACGAAGTGTTACGCAAAGGTAGCTCTTTGCCCTCTTCCTTCTTTTGCTTCCTTATCGTCGTCATCATCATCATCATCACTTGCAATTTGCTTTCATTAAGCTTAGTTAAGGCAAAGTCGGTCAAGAATCTAGGGCGGGAGAAATGGTATGAATAAATATGGGAGTGTTTGTGTGTCTTCTGAATGTGTTAGACTGCAGAAATAATATTTAAATTACTCACAATACCATATTATGTGAATCATGCTAGTTAAATTCCATTTTCTTCACCTAATGTTGATTAATAATTATATATATGTAGTGATTAATAATTAAGACCACCAAAAAACCCATGATGATTGTCCTTGGTATTTAATGGGATTAGGAAACACTGGTAATTTTTTCCAACTGTAGAAGAGAGTGTCTTGATAATAAATGAAATAAGCCATGCTTGCAGAATGAGAGGCAAAGTGGAATTAAAAAAAAACAAAAAGATCTCACTATCACTCCTAAAGCTCTTTTCAAAAATTTTTAAGAGGTCAACATGCTCTTTATAAAAAACAGTCACTACCTACAAAATTATAAAGTCTAATCTGATGACGATCAACATGACATTTTCAAAGGAAACTAGAAGATTGTAGTTTGTTATTGCGTAGGATGACAGATGGGCTGCAGAATGAGCAATGGGTAATTCTGTGTTACAATGTCAGCTCAAGTCAAGAGTGGCTCTATAATATCATTTCTAAATTCTAAATGAATCATACTTGTAGCTTCACAACTGATCTGATTGACAAAGTGGGGAGTACATCAGCAAAACTCTCAGATAATGAAGATTTATGAGAATTTACGCATCCCAGAGAGAAAATTATTAAAACAATGAATAAATGCAAGACTCAGAGCCAGGCCCCCTGTCATCTGGTCTTCTTTCTCTTCTCTGCAGCCTTGTGTGGGCGGGAGAAACAGGGGCCATGCAGGCAGAGGCCCATGCTTTCAGAGAGCTCGCATAGCACTACCTATCTCTTGATAATTTAAGAAGGCTTATTTTCTATCCATCTTCAAAGAACTACATATTTCCTTATGATACTCTTTATTTTAGGTCAGCAACATTGATGCTAGATAATAAACAGGAAGAGTATAGATACAAGTTGAACTACTATTTTAGGGTAAGAAAGACAAATGTGTAAGAAATAAATGCAAGATGATGGGATATATGCAACATGGTGATGGAAAGCACTTAGGAAAGGGTAGAGGATTAACTATTTTATCAGGTAGAGCCAGAGGTAAGGAAAAGAATCACAGATTCAGAACTATCTAAGTTTAAAAGAATGAAATAAGTTTATTCAGCAGACTTGGTGGTGATGGTGACAAGGCTTTCTAGACAAAGGAACTACACACACATAGGTGAAGAGTTGCCCACTGCGTGTCCAAATAAGGAGCCCAGACTGGCTCCTAGTTATCATATTTGAAGGAAAGAGACAAGTAATGAGGCTGAAGCAGAATGTTAGAGGCGGAATACGGAAATAATGCCTCGAGACAAGAAAGAAGTATAATTTATATATACATAGGTAATAGCATATTCAATATTAATAACGAAAACAACACTGACGAAGTTGAAAAAGTTGATTACAATGTTACATAATAAGTGCTTTGAGATTATCTGAATATCAGGCAATCAAGATTTCCCTCCGATTGTTTAATAGACTAATCTCATTCTAGGTATTTTCCTTTTTGAACTCCTCTTTATTGTTCCATACTGTCTTTGGTCCTTCTATTATTTTCAATAATCTCCACAACTTATACTACATTGTGAAGACTCCAGGATAAAAAAGGAGAAGGGAGTCTGTAAATACAGGCACACTATTGACATATTCTGTGAAATGATTTTGTATATAATTTATACCCAAATCATGTTTTGGGCTTCAAAAAAGAAATGTAAAGTATTAAATTGATCACAGAATGGTATTTATTGAAAAACATGATATTCTCTAAGGGGCAAGTTAGAAGCCTCTGTAGTTGAGCAGCTTTCTGAAGAAACTCAGTGACTAATCTACCAGCAAATTCTAACTCAATAAAACCCCACAATAACTATGCACATTTTTCCTAGGGCTAAACTGATTCTACAGAGAATTAGAAACTATTTTCTGGGAAAAGCCATAGCATAGAATTAATAGGAGTTGGCTGGGTACGCTGGCTCAAGCCTGTAATCCCAGCACTTTAGGAGGCTGAGGTGGGTGGATCATCTGAGTCAGGAGTTCGAGACCAGCCTGGCCAACACGGCAAACCCCATCTCTACGAAAAATACAAAAATTAGCTGGCCGTGATGGCGAGCACCTGTAATCCCAGCTACTCAGGAGGCTGAGGCAGGAGAATGGCTAGAACCCAGGAGGCGGAGATTGCAGTGAGTGGAGATCATACCACTGCACTTCAGTCTGGGTGACACAGCAAGACTCCATCTCAAAAAAAAAAAAAAAAAAAAAATGAATAGGTGTTTCTGCTTTCTTCCTCTCATGGGAAAAAAATTACTTACGACAAGGAATTTTGAAACTGAATATAGCTACAGTTAGTATAGTGATGTTCCTAATTTTTCTAAGACAAAGAACTCTGCCATTCTTATGTTGTAAGAAGGAGATATGTCCATATTTATTACAATCAATTGAAAGCAGACATCACTGACTTGTCCACAGAACTCGAATTCCCTCTCTACCCTCAAAATTAAAAATGTAGAGTGAAATATGTCTTTCTTATTCTCCCATGGTCTGGCCAGCCCTAAGACTTGATACTTTGGGATGAGCCCTGTAGTGATACTTTAGCTTCTGCTGCAGAAGCTGGAAGTCTGGAGCTGGCATTCATTCCAAATGTCCAGCCTTGCTGTTACTGGCCCATCTCTATTCTCTTCTGTACCTCACTTGTCACCATTGCTATTGCTGTTGACTCTGACCTCCACATTTCCACAAGGCAGGAAGGTAATTCACAGTAAGAGGCAGACACTTCAACTTGTTATGCTATGACCAGCTCCAGCATGACTGAGCCCTGGTGGCACGGCAGATGGAATGAACCCAATTAGCCAGTTCTTTATTACCTGTCACCTGTGGCCGGTTTGGAAGGAGTTCTGCTGTCAGTTCCTTTAGAATATAGGAAATCAAAGCACTCTGCCTTACTAGGTTTGGTCCTGATTACAAATGTCACCTGTCTAGTTTCTCCACACGTGAATAATCAACCTTCTCATCAGCTTCACATTGTCATAAATGACATTCTGGCCTTAGCAGAGCCAACTCAGTCTATTCTTTCCTCCTGATCCTTCTGCTCCTCCTCCATCTCCTCTACCTTTTCCTCCTCTTTTCCTTTTTTTCTTTTCAATGTCTTTCAATACAAACTTTCTGTTAGGAGAGGCAAAGGAGAAAGAAATCAGAGATTTCTTTTCTGAACAGCAAGCTTCTGCACCCCCATGCAAATGTATAATTCTTCTTTAACCAGTAACTTCCAAGGCATAAATGCAAATTCAAGCCTGTTACAGCTAAAACATCCTGGATGCAGAAAGGTATGTGTGTGGGAAAAGAGCAGTGTCCAAACATGCTAAAATATTTTAGACAATTATAATTATTTACTTCGGTTTCAAGTTACATAAAGAGGAATGTACACTTCAACCTCAGAGCACATTTCTCTAATATCCTTTCAAAAAAAAAATCTTGTATTTTCATCTCCACATTTTCTGAAGCCTTTTTATTGCATCAGATGTTTCCATTCCCCTCACCCAATCTGCAAACATCTCCTGTCTCCCCATAGCCTGGGAATTTTGTCCCTTCTCTTTTACCCTTTTTAGCCAGAATACATTCTCTCCATTTTCTTTCTTTCTCTTTCATATTATTAGGTAGACTGATAACCTCTGGTTCCATTTTTTTCCCACTTATCTGGTCCTTTTGTTGCCCATTATTTGATTATTTGCTAAAAAGATCTTTAAATTCTGGCCCCGCCATGGCCTGAACCTATTTCCTAGGTGTCTGACTCAGTCTACTCTACTCATCTGTAAAATATGAATATAGTAACAAACACACAGGGTAAACACTAAATGAATTAAAACACACAAATCATTTAGAGCAATGCACAACACATAATCATAACCAAATAATTGTCATCCTTCTTTTTAGGAAATGTATTAGGGTTCTCTTAGAGGGACAGAACTAATAGCGTGTGTGTGTGTGTGTGTGTGTGTATATATATATGTGTGTGTGTATATATATATGTGTGTGTGTATATATATGTGTGTGTGTGTGTATATATATGAGTTTATTAACTTACATGATCACAAGGTCCCACAATAAGCTATCTGCAAGCTGAGGAGCAAGGAGGGCCAATCTGAGTCTAAAAACTGAAGAATATGGAATCCGAAGTTCCAGGGCAGGAAGCATCCAGCACTAGAGAAAGATGTAGGCTGGAAAGCTAGGCCTATCTCATTACTTCACAGTTTTTTGCCTGCTTTATATTCACTGGTGGTTGATTAGATGGTGCTCACCTGATTAAGGGTGGATCTGCCTTCCTCAGTCCACTGACCCAAATGTTAATCTCCTTTGGTAACACCCTCACAGACACACCCAGGATCAACGCTTTGTATCCTTCAATCCAATCAAGCTGACACTCAGTATTGACAATCACAAGTCTACCCCTTGTAAGCTTGAACCCATACATATCTCCTGAGATCATACATAATCTTCACATAATAAGGTCATAATTACACCTAACATAATACAACTATCCTTCATACAGTTGGAAACTCACCAATCCCCAACCCAAATACTATTACATAAAGTTAACAATATTTAAATGCAGATGTGAAGTCTATAAATCTTATTTCATATGATAAAAGAAAGAGAAATAAATTGAAGATATTTTCTTAGTACAAGTATATACATGCACAAACATGTTTTTAACAAAAGAAGGAAGAAATAATCATGACGATTACAGTCCTCGTTTCTGCAGCTGGTCACGTGGTCGTAGCTGGTATTGATGGCTACCTTCTTCAACTACTCATTCTGTATTCCTTTACCATTAGCAAGCACCTCATTCTTTTTTCCTGGTGGAGTGAACCAAACCTTCATTCCTGAAGGGTCTGGGTCATTTGTAGTCCTTCCTGGATTGGGCTGTTATAGTTTCCCATTGACCTTAATCACAGGGCATGGTAATACTAATAGATGCCTTAATGGATCTCCTGTATTCCATGCACCCTCTTCCTTACTTCTGTTGTGGAATAGTAGACTGACTTCATCTTGATAGTTTGGGTCAATCACCCCAGCCAACACTGTAACTCTTTCGTTAGCCTGTTGACTTAGTGGTAAGAAAATCCCAAAGTGTCCAGGTAGCAATTTTTACTTCCAGTTTAATGGAATCACTGTCATGTCTCCTGGTGGCAGTGTTCCTCCCTCTGGAACTAAGACCTCTAGGCCAACAGAACATAATGTCGTGGGAACAGGAAGCAAAACTTTTGCTCGTGGATCACTAGGGGGTGATGGTGAGCAGTGCCACTTCCACTTCCTTCCCTTGATTTCTGGACCTGTGTATCCTGGCTATGGGAGAAACAGTACCATATATTGGATACTGATTCAGAGCATACACGGCTTTCTGGAGAACACTGCCCCAGCCCTGTGAAGTACTGTCACCTAGTTGGCACTGTCATTGTGACTTAAAAGGCCATTCCACCATTCCATCAGTCCAGCTGCTTCAAAATGATGGGGAACATGGTAAGACCACTGAATTCCATGAGCATGAGCCCACTGCCACACTTCTTTAGCCGTAAAGTAGTGTTTTGGTCAGAGGCAATGCTCTATGGAATACCATGATGGTGGATAAGGCACATGAGTCCATGGATGGTAGTCTTAGCAGAAGCATTGCTTGTGGGATAGGAAAACCTATAATCTGGAGTGTCTGTTCCAGTGAGGACAAACCTCTGCCCTTTCCATGATGGAAGAGGTGCGATATAATCAACTTGCCACCAGGTAACTGGCTGATCACTCCGAGGAATGGTGCCATATTGAGGGCTCAGTATTGATCTCTGCCGCTGGCAAACTGGGCACTCAGCAGTGGCCATAGCCAGGTCAGCCTTGGTGAGTGGAAGTCCATGTTGCTTAAGCCCATGAGTAATGTCCATCCCTGTCACCATGGCCACTTGTTCATGGGCCCATTGGGCGATGACAGGGGTGGTTGGGGAAAGAGGCTGAGTGGTGTCCACAGAACGGGTCCATCCTATCCACTTTGATTAAACTCTTCCTCTCCTGAGGTCCCCCGTTGGTGAGCACTCACATGGGATACAAATAGCTTCAGTTTCTGACCACTCAGGGAGGACCATACACATACTTCTTCCCCAAATTTTTTTGTCACCAATTTTCCAATCATGCTTCTTCCAAGTCCCTGACCATCCAGTCAAACCACTGGCTGCAGCCCATGAATCAGTATCTAATCGCGCATCTGATCATTTCTCCTTCCAGGCAAAATGCACAACCAGGTGCGCTGCTCAAAGTTCTGCCTACTGGGAAGATTTCCCTTCACTGCTGTCCTTCAGGGATGTCCTGGAAAGGGGCTGTAGTGCTGCAGCTATTCTCTTTCCGGTAGTGCCAGCATATCATGCAGCACCATCTGTGAGCCAAGCCTTAGTCTTCTCTTTCTCTGTCAACTGATCATAGGGACCTCCCCATGAGGCCATCAGTGTAGGCTGGGTGACAGAAGGCAGGGTGGCAGGGGTGGAGACCATGGACATTTGAGCCACTTCCTCAGGTAACTTACTTGTGCCTTCAAGACCTGGTCAAGCCCGATCACATATATACCACTTCCACTTGATGATGGAATGCTGCTGTGCATGACCCACTTTATGGCCAGAGGAGTCAGAAAGCAGCCAGTTCATGATAGGCAGTTCAGGTCACATGATGACCTGATGACCCAGAGTCAAACATTCAGTTTCCACCAAATCCCAGTAACAGGCCAAGAGCTATCTCTAAAAAGGAGAGTAGTTATCTGCAGAAGATGGCAGGGGCTTGTTCCAAAACCCTAGAGGCCTCCACTGTGATTCACCTATAGGATATGGGAGCCAGCCAAAAGCTCCAAATAGTATCCCTATCTGCCACTGACACCTCAAGCACCATTGGATCTTCTGGGTCATATGGCCCAAGTGGCAGAGCAGCTTGCACAGCAGCCTGGACCTGTTGCAGAGCCTTCTGTTCCAGAACCTGCTCAAAATTGGCAGCCTTTTGGGTCACTCAAAAAATGGACCAGAGAAACACACCCAAACTTGGAATGCGTTGCCTCCAAAATCCAAATAGGCCCACTAGGCGTTGTGCTCCTTTCTTGGTTGTAGGAGGGGCCAAATACATCAACTTACCCTTCACCTAAGAAGGAATATCTCAACAGGCCCCACACCACTGGACCCCTAGAAATTTTTGTGAGATACAAGGTCTCTGAATTTTAGTGGTATTTATTTCCCATCCTCTGGCACGCAAATGTCTCACCAATAAGTCCAGTGTGTTTTCTACTTCTTGATCAATAGATTCAATAAGGATAATGTCATCAATGCAATGGACCAGTGTGATATCTGGCAGAAGCAAAAAGCAATCAATGTCCCTCTGATAAGATTATGACACAAAGCGGGAGAGCTGATATACCTCTGAGGTACGACAGTGAAGGTATATTGCCGGCCTTGCCTGCTGAAGGCAAATTGCTTCTGGCAGGCCTTGTGGACAGGAATGGAGAAAAAGGCATTTGTCAACTCAATGGCTGCACCCGAGGTAACAGGAGATGTGTTAATTTGCGCATATAATGAAACTACCTCTTGTACAGCAGTTGCAATTGGAGTCAGCACTTGCTTAAGTTCACGATAATCCACTGTCATTCTCGAAGATCCATCTGTCTTCTGCACAGGTCAAATGGGAAAG
>NW_012102687.1:2592407-2604466 GCF_000951045.1 Mandrillus leucophaeus | reverse complement strand
TGGGCACTCAGCAGTGGCCATAGCCAGGTCAGCCTTGGTGAGTGGAAGTCCATGTTGCTTAAGCCCATGAGTAATGTCCATCCCTGTCACCATGGCCACTTGTTCATGGGCCCATTGGGCGATGACAGGGGTGGTTGGGGAAAGAGGCTGAGTGGTGTCCACAGAACGGGTCCATCCTATCCACTTTGATTAAACTCTTCCTCTCCTGAGGTCCCCCGTTGGTGAGCACTCACATGGGATACAAATAGCTTCAGTTTCTGACCACTCAGGGAGGACCATACACATACTTCTTCCCCAAATTTTTTTGTCACCAATTTTCCAATCATGCTTCTTCCAAGTCCCTGACCATCCAGTCAAACCACTGGCTGCAGCCCATGAATCAGTATCTAATCGCGCATCTGATCATTTCTCCTTCCAGGCAAAATGCACAACCAGGTGCGCTGCTCAAAGTTCTGCCTACTGGGAAGATTTCCCTTCACTGCTGTCCTTCAGGGATGTCCTGGAAAGGGGCTGTAGTGCTGCAGCTATTCTCTTTCCGGTAGTGCCAGCATATCATGCAGCACCATCTGTGAGCCAAGCCTTAGTCTTCTCTTTCTCTGTCAACTGATCATAGGGACCTCCCCATGAGGCCATCAGTGTAGGCTGGGTGACAGAAGGCAGGGTGGCAGGGGTGGAGACCATGGACATTTGAGCCACTTCCTCAGGTAACTTACTTGTGCCTTCAAGACCTGGTCAAGCCCGATCACATATATACCACTTCCACTTGATGATGGAATGCTGCTGTGCATGACCCACTTTATGGCCAGAGGAGTCAGAAAGCAGCCAGTTCATGATAGGCAGTTCAGGTCACATGATGACCTGATGACCCAGAGTCAAACATTCAGTTTCCACCAAATCCCAGTAACAGGCCAAGAGCTATCTCTAAAAAGGAGAGTAGTTATCTGCAGAAGATGGCAGGGGCTTGTTCCAAAACCCTAGAGGCCTCCACTGTGATTCACCTATAGGATATGGGAGCCAGCCAAAAGCTCCAAATAGTATCCCTATCTGCCACTGACACCTCAAGCACCATTGGATCTTCTGGGTCATATGGCCCAAGTGGCAGAGCAGCTTGCACAGCAGCCTGGACCTGTTGCAGAGCCTTCTGTTCCAGAACCTGCTCAAAATTGGCAGCCTTTTGGGTCACTCAAAAAATGGACCAGAGAAACACACCCAAACTTGGAATGCGTTGCCTCCAAAATCCAAATAGGCCCACTAGGCGTTGTGCTCCTTTCTTGGTTGTAGGAGGGGCCAAATACATCAACTTACCCTTCACCTAAGAAGGAATATCTCAACAGGCCCCACACCACTGGACCCCTAGAAATTTTTGTGAGATACAAGGTCTCTGAATTTTAGTGGTATTTATTTCCCATCCTCTGGCACGCAAATGTCTCACCAATAAGTCCAGTGTGTTTTCTACTTCTTGATCAATAGATTCAATAAGGATAATGTCATCAATGCAATGGACCAGTGTGATATCTGGCAGAAGCAAAAAGCAATCAATGTCCCTCTGATAAGATTATGACACAAAGCGGGAGAGCTGATATACCTCTGAGGTACGACAGTGAAGGTATATTGCCGGCCTTGCCTGCTGAAGGCAAATTGCTTCTGGCAGGCCTTGTGGACAGGAATGGAGAAAAAGGCATTTGTCAACTCAATGGCTGCACCCGAGGTAACAGGAGATGTGTTAATTTGCGCATATAATGAAACTACCTCTTGTACAGCAGTTGCAATTGGAGTCAGCACTTGCTTAAGTTCACGATAATCCACTGTCATTCTCGAAGATCCATCTGTCTTCTGCACAGGTCAAATGGGAAAGCTGAATGGGGATGGAAACTGTCCGGTGGAGTTGGGCACTCCTTCTCAAGGCAGGAGACAGGCACTAGGGCCAGGAATTATAACACTATAATGACAATCTAAGAGCAGGGGGTAAATCTGAATGTTTTATTTTAATAATTTGCTGAGAAAGGTGAGAGCTTGGCTGTATTCAAAAGCAATTAAATCCCAGGTCCCTGCTCAGGTTAAGGTCCAGATATGTATATTTTGAAATCATACGGGTTTCAATGATTTTTATAGGTATTATGACCACAAGCTCAAACTATATGAGTATGTTATTTAGTGATGAAAGTTCACTGAGGCACTGTTGTTAACTGGCAAAATTAATTAGTAATAATATATCAATAAAAATAAACAGGAATATGGAACTTTCTTTTTGTTTTCTTAATGCAAAATTAGTTTATACACTGAAAAAATCAGAAAGCATTATTGCACACTAAAGTTGGAATCATAGCAAATGTTTCATTCATACCTTACGATGTATCAGAAAAATAGGAAAATATTGATGTTTTTAAAAAAGGAAACAAAATATTTCTTTATAAATATATTGTGTACATAACAATACAATGTGAATTTACAAATACTTTAAGCTGTTAGTAGAAATAAAAAATGAAATATGGAAATCTCAGTTGACATTTATGTGTTTTTTTTAGGAGTACCTTTATAATATTTTAGTAACATAGGTTGTATAAAATCTACATGCATTGTCATTGCTTTGATTTTATTTTGCCTTCAATTCTTTTAGGACTGAGGTTTTAAAAAATATGACCTTACAAGATCGAGAAAAAGTACCTTATTTAGATTTTAGGTGGAGAAAAAACAATGAATAGTGATTAAAGTTGTAAATAATTTTCTGCTACTGTGAAATATTTAATACGAAACAAAATTAACATAAATTTTAATTTAATATAATTTTAATACAAAAATATTTATGTAAGTTATTTTAATACCTAAAGCAAAATAGAATGAATACATACTTTTAATTCAATTTGTTTCTAATTATGAAGATAAAATAAAGAAAATTATTTACTTAGACTCCTTTGAAATATCTATAGTCAAGTGTCATTCATTGCTCAAAATATGGCAATTAATCCTCTCCATTTTGGCATCTTCAGTACCTTATTTCAATCTCTTTTAACTTATAGCATTTGCAAAGTGGCATTTGGAGACATAAATATTATTTAGAATAATAGACTATCAAATAGTTCTTTGGTCAAGTTACCTAAATTAAGCTAAGCTCACTTGAATAATGATTTTTAATTTTTTTAAATTTTTAATTGACAAACAATAATTATATATACTTATGGGGTACAATGTGATGTTTTGATATTCATTGTGGAATGATCAAATCAGGCTACTTAACATATCCATTACCTCACATGCTTATTATTTATTTGTGATAAGAACATTAAAATCCACTCTTCTCACAATTTTTAAATATACATCATTATTAACTGTAGTCAACTTGCTGTATAATAGATCACCAGAGCTTATTCCTCCTGAGACTTTATACCCTTTGACAAACATTTTGTCCTCCCCCTATCACAGCCAGCCCCACCCTCAGTCTCTGGTAAATCATCTACTCTCTATTTTTATGAGTTTGAGTTTTTTAGATTCCACATGTAAGTAAGAAGGAATATTTGTGTTTCTGTGCCTGACTTATTTCGCTTAAGCATGATGTCCTTTAGATTCATCCATGTTATCACAAATGACAGTATTTCGTTATTTTTTTAAGGCTGAATAGTGTGCTATTGTGGATATGTACCAGGTGTTCTTTATCCATTTATCCGTGGATAGGCACTGAAGTTGTTTCCATATCTTGGTTATTATGAATAATACTGCCACGAACATGGAAATGCAAACATCCCTGACATACTAATTTTATTTCCTTTGGATATATTTAGATATATACCCAGAGGTGGGACCACTGTATCATATGGTAGTTTCTGTTTTTTTGACAGGGTCTTGCTCTGTCATCCAGGCTGGAGTGCAGTGGTGCGGTCTCGGCTCACTGCAAACTCTGCCTCTGGGGTACACACCATTCTCCTGCCTCAGCCTCCTGAGTAACTGGCACTACAGGTACCCGCCACCACGCCCGGCTGTTTTTGTATTTTTAGTAGAGACAGGGTTTCACCGTGTTGGCCAGGATGGTCTCGATCTCCTGACCTCATGATCCACCCACTTTGGCCTCCCAAAATGCTGGGATTACAGGCATGAGCCACTGTGCCCGGATGCTTGTATGGTAGTTTTATTTTTAGTTTCTTGAAGAACCTCCATACTATTTTCCAAAATGGCTATACTAATTTACATTCCTATCAATAGTGTGTAAGGATTATCTTTTCTCTACAACATCCCCAGTACTTATCTTTTATCTTTTTGATAATAGTCATCCTAACAAGTGTGAAGTTGTATCTCATTGTGGTTTTAATTTGCATGTTGTGATGATTAGCGATGGTGAGCAATTTTCATGTCTATCTGTTGCCAATTTGTATGTCTTCTTTTGAGAAATATCTTGAATAATTATTTTTTAAATACATCCTAAACAATTTCTCACTGGCATAATTAGAAATAATTAGAATCAATTTACCTTCTAAATCATCTGAACCTTCTAAGGAGAGAAAACCGACGAATTCTGAGTTTCAAAAAAAAGGAGATGAATTTAATGGGATGGATGAGAACTCATAAATTATTTGAGATAAATAATATTGAGTAATTCTAGTCACCATCAGTAACACTAAACCCTCATACTTCATAATAACACAGTTAATGTGTCTGATATTAATTTCTGCATTAGTCAGCTACTATTACAAATCATTTGGGATAAATAACCAGACAAGAGTGAAATGAGAAACGAAATGCAATTTATTTATTTATTTATTTTGAGACGGAGTCTCACTCTTGTCACCTAGGCTGGAGTGCTGTGGTGCAATCTCGGCTCACTGCAATCTCTGTCTCCTGGGTTCAAGCTATTCTTCTGCCTCAGCCTGCTAAGTAGCTTGGATTACAGACACCCGCCACCATGCCCGGCTAATTTTTGTACTTTTAGTAGAGATGGGGTTTCGCCATGTTGGCCAGGATGGTCTCAAACACCTGACCTCAGGTGATCCGCCCGGCTCGGCCTCCCAAAGTGCTGGGATTACAGGCGTGAGCCACTGTGCCCGGTTTAAAAGCAAATTTTAACAAATTCTACAACTTATCTTATTTTAAATTCCTGGTTCACTTTTGTAAAGAGATTTTTATCTGTTCTAAGACATTCATTGTCCTCTTTTGACTCCTGAAAAGTTATAGCTCAGAAAGAATTATTTTACAATTCAGAGTGTTTTTAACACTCCAGTGAAAGCACAAGGCTGTAGACAGTCTAAAGACATTTAGCCATCTGGAGGGGAAAGAGAACCGTTATTTCTTTTTAGGTAACTGCTTTGAAAATTGAACCTCACTTAATGCTTCTCAATGTTTATGAGTAAGCAAAAACCTCTGAGACCATCTTGAAAAATTGGCAGTGAGCATAGGTTACAATAGAAGGTTTGAAATGAGTTATAACCATGATATCTAGATACCCTCTAGCATAGAACTGGGGTCTCTAACATATCCTGGCTCACGGACATATATTTAAACATATTTTTTTTTCCTTTGACTAGATAAAACATTCCTTTTTCTTCATGCAGCTAATTTCTACATTTTCATCAAACCTCTTCTCGTTTAAAAGAGAAAGAACTCATTTAAAACTTTTCTTAATGTTTAATCAGATTTAAATGTTATTTAATATGTTCCATATGCCTGTATGCACAGATGTATCAGGGCATTCAACAGTAGTTTCATACTCATTATTTGCTATTTCAATAAGTTCAGGAACCATGTTTTACTTGACCAGGTATCTAGTATGGTTCTTAGAATATAGTAGGTGCTAAATAAATGGGTCTTTTCCCATCACGCCTAAAAAGTAGATGGAATAATTGATGAATGAATGGAAAGGCTTAGGGAACTGTAAGGCCCAAGGTGCCATTGACTAAAATAGGAAATGGAAAAAATATAATGAATTTGGTCTGAGATATGTGTGAGATGCTTGGGACAGATCTAGTTACACATACCTATATATTTATCAGGTAGTTACTCATAGAGAATACATATAAAGAGAAGAAAGGAAGATCAAGGGTGCAGACTTGGAAAAAAAAATAACACATTATCTTGAGAAGTCTGAAATGGTAAGAAGTAAACCAAGAAGCCAAGGTAGACAAAGATAACTAACTTCAGGAGAGGACATGAGGATTCCCTAAAAGACAGTGGCTTGCATAAGAACAGGCTTTCAAACTTCCCAAATTTTCCCCTTGATCCTTTTTGGACACTGGTTGAAATGACCAAGAGGAATTAAACATATATGTTAACATATTTTGCTAGATCTGGGGCCTAGCTTTGAGATTATTTATAGGCATATTTATGTCTCCCCACTCACCACTTTGTTTCTCGTAGATCTATTAGAATTCATAATAGACTGGAGGGAGGAGGGCTGACAAACTGAAGCCTAACTATGCATCCATCGGTTAGACAAATATTTATTTAGGCAGCACCACTGAGTGCCTACTCTGTTCCAAGCACTGCACTAAGAGCAGGGGATGCTGTGGTGCTTATGAAAGACATGATTCCTGCTCTTATGATACTGGGGAGAAGGCTTGAGAGAATGAACACATAAGCAAATAAGTAACATTCCTGGAGCTGTGCACATTTCCTGAGGTAACAAGATGGTTACCTTCACAAGATGGTCTTTACTAAGCTTTTATTACAGCAATGGATGAAGATGTATCCAAGAAGACAGTTACTAAGATCAAATAAATCAAATCCCGTACCATTTCCTCACACCAAAACTGGAGGGAAGTGCTGACCTCAAAATCCATTCCAACTCAGAAACTCAACGCTATGGAAAGGGTTTGGTGAAAATGACAGATTGTTTGTGAGTTGAAACATGATACCACCTAACACCTGGGCCCAGGCAGTTTTCTCCATTGCGTGGTCATGTGCAATACAGAAGGGAACTCACCTCACAGAGTCATCTTTGCCTCATGGAATTATCAGATGTTAACCATGAAATCAATTTGAATACACTTACATCTAGCAAAAATCCCACCACACAGATGGGTTTTAGGTTTAGAATGCTGGAGGGGTCACAGGTATCTAAGTTTTCTTTTGGCAGTTTAGTGATTGCGGTCACTGAGATTTACAGTGTACATCATGTGTGTTTGTGTGTATGTGACAGCAAGTATACAGCTGTGGTGACAGAAAGTCAAAAATACAAAAATTGTGCAGAGATGAGGACCCACAACAGAAAAACACACAGTTCTAGCTTCTTGCAACCTCCATCAGGTTGCTGATACTAAATATAAAAATAAATGTTCTAACCATCACAATTGTATAGTATGATGCTAAGCAGAATGTTGCCCCAAAATATGGAAGACACCCATGCAAATTTCCCTGATTTTTTGGGGAAACAGAAGACCAGAGTAATCTTGATTTAAAATTATCTAACAGGATTAAAAAAAATTAAATTTACTTAGGAAACATCTTGCAATAAAATGAGCATGTACTAGCATACAAAACTAATTAAAAATAAGCATATTTAAGGCACCAATTTCCTCAAATAATAGAAAATTCTAACCAATTACTTGACAGTCTTCAGAAAATACTTATGAAATCATAATCTCTCTCACACATATATATAATATATACAACATGTATAAAGTATATGTAATAGCAACAAATACAACAAAAGCGTAAGCCTACTGAGATAAAAAGCTCTTACAAGAGCTTAAAAAAAAAAGACAATGCAATTAGTAAAAACCCAAATGGCTGAGATTTTTCCAGAATTGAATAAATGAAGGTGTTAGTTCTATACAGAACAGGAAAAATAAAAATACACTTAAATAGGAAATGAAAAAATTAAAAGATTCTAGAAAAAGAGATTATCTACAAAGGAAAAACAATAAGACCAAAAGGAAAATTTTCATCAGTAGCAATAAATGCCAGACTACCAGAAAGTAATATCTTCAATCCACTTCAATCCTCACTAATCTCAACCTAGTATTCTATTCCAGCAACATCTTAAAAAGTCATTCAAGATTGATGATGAAATTGTCTTTCAGACATTAAAGACTAACACTCACATCCACTATTTAAAAGAAAAACTTTATCCCCAAAGAAAAATGGTGTAGGTCTATGAACAGGGAGAGTCAGGGAAGTCATAAACTACATTAGTGTTTATGTATTGACTATTCAAATAATGTTTTTTAAAATTTTACATTAGTAATAATGGAAAATCTGCCTGAATTAAAAACTTGGAACACAGAAACATAATTAAAGAAAGCAAGAAAATAAATCAATAAATATAAAATGAATTCTAAAATATACAGTAATGATGTTTTACATTTAATATAATTATTTGAAGAATAATTATTTGAAGAATACAAATAACATAAATCTCAATATCTGTATTTAAGGTATAGAGAAAATACCACAGGCATATATTCTTGCTCATAATTTAAAAAGAAGTTTATATTGACTTGATAAGGCACAGGGGTCAGCTATTTCTTAGATCAATAAAGTGCCTTAACGAATTAAAGATAACCATGTGTTTGGCAATCTGGAGATGACTTATTGTTACCTTTGACATATTGTGAATGAAGGGATGGAGTAGATTGCAGCGGCTTGAAATGAATGAGATGGCAGTAGGTCCCTCCAAGAGAGAAAGAGTTAAGAGTAATGAGGGGGAAATCTTAACTTGTTTAAAACTGATTCCCTACTGGCTTGTCTCCTATAAAAGAGTCACCTTCCTGAAAACCTTCGTAAAACCTAACTACAGGCCAGTGCTTCAGAAAATCAGTCCTAGTCAACTGCAATCTTTGGATCCAAGTCCAAGTACACCATAGATGGAGTCTAGCACTTCTCTAAACATGAACACAGGCAGGAAAGGTGTTGTCACTGCTTTACTCTGCCATTGGGCTGCACGTGGAAGCCTCACACACTGGCTTGTAGGCCTAATAGTGAAGCTGTTTCAACCAAACAGGAAATGTGAGATTGTAGGATAGGGCTAAATCAAAGACATTTTTCCATTTCATATTGTGATTGTGCCCTGTACTTAATTTTACCATGGAAAGAGATAGTGTTCACTTAGTTACGCCCCTTAAACACTCAATAGTCAAGGGTTAGGTTTTTATGCCAGAGTCTAATGTCTCTGGTTGCCTGTGTAGTGCTGCAGAATGCACGGTACATCCTATTGCTTCTGTCTCTGATTTCTTCCCAATTAATGTTGTTGTAGGAATTCTACATAAGTAGTTAGAGCACATTTCTATGACAGTGAAGTAATCAAACCACAGAGAAGAGTTTTGTTTGCTGGTAAGTATCTTACTCTCAGAATTTCTCAGTCCAGAATTCCATCCCCTCCCCTCTCCTCTTCCTGTCCCATTACTCTCTCCTTAATTTGAGGATTCTCCTATTTCCTCTAAAGCACCCAAATATGAATGAATTTTGACAGACACTTTAAAATATTTAGTTAACATTCAGTTATATATTCTGTAAACTTACTTTGTAGAATATCATAGTCATCTTTATTTCTAAATATTTATTTCAAATTTCTGGCAAAAATGTTTTACTAGAGGTCATGCCTTTCTTAAAAGGAATATTTACTATTAGATTCCTTTAGTTGCTAGAATATCAGGAATAAGCATTTATAATATCTTATTTTATTAAAGAAGAAAAAAGAGAGGACGAGCACTGTGGCTCATGCCTGTAACTCTAACACTTCGAGAGACTGAGGTGGGAAGCTTACTTGAGGCCAGGTCAGCAGTTCAAGACCAGCTTGAGCAACACAGTGATGATCTCATCTCCACATTTTTCTTTTAAATTAGCCAGGTGTGGTGGTGTGTGCCTGTAATCTCAAGTGCCAGGATGCTTGAGCCCAGGAGTTGGAGGCTGCAGTAAGCTATGATTGTGCCACAGCACTCCAGCCTGAGTGACGGAGTGAGATCTCGTCTCAAAAAAAAAAAAAAAAAAACAGAAAAGAAAAGGAATTAAAATGATTATTAGTACTCAAAATAATATCCAGTCAAGAGAAATTTAGTCACTTGTTTTTCTATTCTTGTTTCTAAAATGAATATGAAGTAATATCTTAAGTCTTATGTTTTTAAAATTCATTTAACTTTACATTCCTGTCTGACTTTTGGAATGGTTTTGAGAGCCTTTCTAGGCAATGAAGGTAGAGTTATGAAGATGAGGAAATGAGTAGTGAGATAAGATGGGAAACATTGAACTGGTATGAAACAGACTTAAGATCAGAATAAATGAGATAGTTGGAGACAAGAAGAGGAACAGCTGAGAGAACATGTGGTTGCACATCTAAAGTGATACTGGTTATGGAGAAAGCAGATAAAAACTGATCAGCAAATGACAAAATTTAACCTAGCTTCATATCAAGAATTTAGCATACAAGAGAGGCTTGCAGAATCTTGACAGAAAGGGTAGCAAACTTAAGAAAGCTGTTAAGTTCAATTGTAGAATTTGCAGAAGCAAACATGCAAACATTTTAAAAGCTGGTTTTCAAAGATAACAAAACTAGAAATAATTGGGGAAAACATACTGAGAGGTTCTCAACATAACATAGACACAGGAAAGCAGAGCTGAAAGGAACACTAGAATTACAGTATACAACCACGCATTTATTTGGACTGACTGATTGATTGATTTTATTATTATTTTTTGAGATGGAGTCTCACTCTGTCACCTAGGCTGGAGTGCAGTGGAGTGATCTCGGCTCACTGCAACCTCTGCCTCCCAGGTTCAAGCGATTCTTCTGCCTCAACCTCCTGAGCAGCTGGGATTACAGGTGCGCACCACCAGGCCCAGCTAATTTTTGTGTTTTTAGTAGAGATGGAGTTTCACCATGTTGGTCAGGCTGGTCTCGAACTCCTGATCTTGTGATCTGCCCATGTCGGCCTCCCAAAGTGCTGGGATTATAGGCGTGAGCCAATGCACCTGGCCCCATGCATTTCTTTATTAGACATTCACGTATGGTCTTCTACAGGCCATGCTTAATTTATTTATGTACTTTGGATAGTTGACTTAAATTAATCTTGTACTTTGTACTTTGGCTAGCTGACTTAAAGAATTGATGATATCCTTAGGGAGACAATTTATAAACAGCTAGTTTCAAACAGTTGGAAAGATTAACCAATTGAAAAATATACAAGAAACACAGAGGAAGGGATGGCTTGTGAAGGAGTGGTGAATATATTGACAGGGAGTTATTAAACAATAGTTTACATTTTTCTTGAAAATTATTTATTATTGGGTAAAAGCCAGTATGATATGAGAAGACAAATGGTTCAATGTTCTCACTCTTGAGAATAAATTACCTATATCTGAATTCTAGCGACAACATTGATGAGCTCTGTGACCCTGAGTAAATGACAAGGTATCTCTATGCCTCAGTTTCCTCAAACGGAATAACAACTATCTACTTACAGGATTGTTTTGAAGATGAAATATTGCTAGTGACCTACAGTAACATATGATGCCTTTAACATAGTATTGTATAATTATAAATGCTTATTATTATTAGCTATAAAACAGACCACATGCTGTATATAATTTCTTTTATAGCAGAATTATTACTCATAAATTAGTGCTCTCACTCGCTGTCTCTATTACACACACATACTACCATAATCCATCAGGGGTTTCCAGCTCCATCTAAGTAGGAACTAGCTTTAGCTTTCTTGGAAGTTTGAAAGGAATACCATAATAATTTTATTGACAGGAATTTTACAAAGATTAAGAGGTTTTGCCTTCTATTCTTATTGAATTATCATTCATTCAATCAGACAGATCTGAGACATCATTTGCTTTAGTATAATAATATATGTTTCCCTCCATACTCTTGCGTTTAATAATATATGTTATCCCTCCATACTCCTGTGTTTAATTGTATATCAAACCATTAACTCTATCTTTAACCTTATATTCTAAAAAAATGCAAATTTCAGGATTGTATAATCCATTCATTTCCCTCATTCAATTACCTGAAATTACGTTCATTTGTTTTCTGTTAATATATGGTATTTTGTCAACATAGCACTTAAAAATACGTTTGGATGATATGACTAAAAACTTGTATAGCATTGTTTTAAATAATTAGAATTTTCTTT
>NW_012102687.1:2573823-2581750 GCF_000951045.1 Mandrillus leucophaeus | reverse complement strand
ACTAAAAACTTGTATAGCATTGTTTTAAATAATTAGAATTTTCTTTTCCTTTTATTTTCTTTTTCTTTTTTTTCTTTTTTTTTTTTTTTTTTTTTGAGATGGAGTCTTGAACTCTGGCCCAGGCTGGAGTGCAGTGGCGTGGTATCAGCTGACTGCAATATCTGCCTCCCAGGTTCAAGCAATTCTCCTGCCTCAGCCTCCCGAGTAGCTGAGATTACAGGTGCGTGCCACCATGCCTGGCTAATTTTTGTATTTTTAGTAGAGATAGGGTTTCACTATGTTGGCCAGGCTGGTCTTGAACTCCTCACCTCATGATCCATCTCCCTTGGTCTCCCAAAGTGCTGGGATTACAGGCATGAGCCACCACCCCCGGCTATTTTTCTCTCATTTAAGAGCAGTTAAGATACTGGTGGCTTAGGGTTATTATGGCAGTTCCAGTGGCCATCAAGATTTCAGGCTTTCTGTTTCACCATCCTAGCTCAGCATGTTTCTTCCACCGCCAACATGAACTCATTAGTGCAAACCATCGTGCAAGTTCACACCATCATGTCCACTTTCAGATGGAGAAAAGGAAAAGAGCAAGAGCAAGAGAATTTACTTATATAACTGAGTCAGCTCCTTTAAAGAGCTTTTCTGAAAATACCACCAAATTATTCCTATTCTTACTCTATTAGCTACCTCTCTTTCAAGGTAGGCCAGAAAATGTAGTTTTTGCTAGGATCATTCATGACCTTAATACATAAGTTGTGTGTAAAAGACATGGAGTGAAGGGTTGCTTTCTGTGCATCTAGCCACTACCAACAGAGGTTTACTATTTTGATTCACTTTTAAATGTCTGACCTGAGTTTGATTTCAAGTATATTATGTAAGAGGTGACAAACTGAAACACTGATCTAAGTATATTGAGATAAGGGTTGAGAAAATGGTTACAATACAAATCAACAAACTTTTTCTATGTCAAGTCAATAAGCCAACTATTGACAAGTCAATTTTGACAACTGACGGGAAATCAATTTTAAATATTTAAAACTGGAAAGTCATGACATAGAAATACAAATTACTAATTACATGAGAAGCGCTAAAAAATAACTAAAAGCATAAACAAAGAAAGCATAGCTCTCTGAGAAGGAAAACAAGGCATTGAGAAAGGTGAGACAGAAGATGTTTTTCTTTATAAACTTACTTTTATACATACTACCGTGTCCGGAATTAGTGGGTTCTTGGTCTCGCTGACTTCAAGAAGGAAACCGCACACCCTCACGGTGAGTGTTGTGGCTTTTAAAGATGGTAGTCCGGAGTTTACTCCTTCAAATGTTCAGATTTGTCCACAGTTTCTTCCTTCTGGTGGGTTCGTGGTCTCGCTGACTTCAGGAGTGAAGCTGCAGACCTTCACGGTGAATGTTACAGCTCATAAACGCAGTGTGGACCCAAAGAGCGAGATGCAGCAAGAGTTACCTCAAAGAACAAAAGAACAAAGTTTCCACACGCTGGAAGAGTAACAAAGCCAGTTCACTTTGGCTGGCTCTGGCAGCCTGCTTTTATTCCCTTATCCGACCCCACCCACATCCTGCTGACGGGTCCATTTTACAGAGAGCTGATTGGTCCATTTTACAGAGAACTGATTGGACTTTTTTGACAGGGTGCTGATTGGTGCATTTCCAGTCCCCCACGCTAAACACGGAGTGCTGATTGGTGCATTTACAATCTTCTAGCTAGACATAAAAGTTCTCCAAGCCCCTACTAGATGCAGGAGCCCAGCTGGCTTCACCTACTGGATCCTCCACTGGGGCTGCAGGCCGGCCGCGCCTGCACCCCTCAGCCCGTGGACAGCCAATGGGACTGGGCGCCACGGAGCAGGGGAGGGGGCCGGTCAGGGCTGCGGATCCCGAGTCCTGCTCCACGGGGAGATGGCTGAGGCCTGGCGAGAATGCGAACGCGGTACATGCCGGCCAGCAGTGCTGGGGGACCCAGCGCAATATCCGCAGCTGCTGGCCCGGATGCTAAGCCTTTACCTCACTGCCCTAGGCCAGCAGCGTTGGCTGTCACTCCTTGTGCAGGGCCTGCCTAGCCCGCACCCGCCAGAACTCGCGCTGGCCTGTGAGCACCGCTTGCAGCCTCTCCCTCCACACCTCCCCTCAAGCAGAGGGAGCCGGCTCCGGGCTCAGCCAGCCCACAGAGTGGGTCCCACAGTGCTGTGGCGAGCTGAAGCGAGGGCTGCTAGCATGTTGACACCTCTCACTGCTTACAGTATAGTATTTTATAGTGTATTCTTTTTGTTTGTTTATATTTTGTTTTTAGTTCTAGATTTCTTTGGTGTGTTCAGATATTACTTTGCTCAAATTTATTTTGTAAATCCACAGAATTTACCAAGACTTATGTCTTAAAGCACATGCATTTTACATTTCTCAGATACACACTGAAGGTATTGTATTAGGTTGGTGCAAAAGTAATTGTGGTTTTTACATTAAATTGCAAAAACTGCAATTACTTTTGCACCAACCTTATATTAGACTGAGCAAAGGATTATAAAGGTCATTAAGTATTTTTCTATTATGAAGAAGAATAAAATTTAAGGTGGAGGCTAAGATGTGCATACAAATACGTATATATAATGCAAAGCAAAAATAAAAAACATGCTGCAAAAATTGCAATAGAAATTTAGGAAAGGAACAAATTCATTATTGAATATATCACAGAAGGCGGTAGGATTTACCTTTTTACAACAAAAATTATGCAACATCTTTTGTTTTTTTTGTCTTTACACGCTTGTTAAGATTACAATCAGAAATTTGGGCAGTGATTTTACAAATGCTAATTCAAATTAGAGTGGAAGTTTGAGAAGCAATAGAAGAAAACCCACCCAGAGCCAAGTGATTTGGCCATAAAGAAGGAGCCAGCTGCAAAGAGTAAGGATGAACTCAGAAGAGATCACTGTGCTTGGAAATAGCCAGATTACCATCAGAGTAATTTATACGAATGAGAATGCCTAGCCAAGCAAGCTTTGCTGACATCAATGACCCATGGAAGTATCTGTACTCCAGTATTAGAAAATAACCATTGTTAATGAAAAAGATTCTTAACAAATACAAAAAAGACTTTCAATAAGCTTTATTTACTAAAAACAAAAATAGGTATCTTTAACATCCTTCCTAATGTGTGAAAATAACAGATATATAAATTTTTTAAATTTAGAAATAGACTAAATCGTATGCTAATGAAATGCCACGCTACCTTTAAAAACACCAGCCAGCAAATGAGAGAAGTTAGAAACAGTTTGCGTTCACCACCATATCAATTCACTTACTGTAGCTTTGTTGTATTACTTCATAATCAGAGGGAAATTAGAGATGGTGGGTCTTCTCAAACTGGTCTCCATCATTACATCTCAAACTGCTTGGGGGACCTTCATCTGGATCTTCAAATAAAAGTGAATGGAATGTTTTCTCTTTTCTTGTTTCGTTTCAGTTTGTCTTCTGATATAGACAGGGATAAACTTTCCTCATGAACACATACCACTTTTATATTTAACTGAAGTAGAGAATATGGCTTTAAAAATAGCTGCCAGTTGCCCACAGGCATACTTTTCAATTCTGTGGTGATTAAATCAACAGTTACTTAGTATACGCTGAAAGGAAATAGGTCAGTAAGTGAGCTTTAACTATGCGAAGAATTGATAGTGCTCTTTAAGGAAACTACTAAATAAATTGCTCTATAAAACGATACATAGTCTCTGTGAACCTGAGTGTGAAATCAGAGAATAGTTTCCATTGTATTTGTAATTTCTGTGCTGGCCTTCAATTTCAACAGTCCTTACTAATGGACTTAGTAATTTTCTGTGTGACAAATGGTCTTACCCCCAAAAGTTACATAGAAAATAAAAGAAGTCTCCCTACCATACATCCCTCTATGTATGTTACAGAAAATGAAGACTCAGATTTTTGGCTCAAAGGACAAGACCCTTTTGCTTTTGATGGAGGGATGTTTGAGAGCCAACTTCTCATTCTCAGGTGGTCAGAGAGAAGTTCCCCTCTGCAGGATTCTATGTGAAAGCTGTGTGTAAACTGTCCCCTTTTGTTGTGGTTTGCTCAAGATATTACCTGCAAACTGGAATAAACCTGATGTATAATCTGATACCTAGACACCTAGTTTATTCATTCCATCTTGGTCCCTCACCAAGGTAGTAATCTCACTTTCATCAGTCATTTTTGGGTTATTCCAATTCTCCTTTATATTCCTTGAGCCCCTGCTTAGACAGATGGAGTATTGTTTGGTCACTGTCTTGACTTCTAAGTTATGAATAATATTTTAGCTAAATTATTCCTTATTACCTTAAACAGATTATAATGTATATTTTATAAATACATACAATGTTGATATATCACATATTCCCTTTTCTCTTTTGATACAGATAGGGTATAATTGAGAGATGAAGTCAGCTGGGCTTCTGGGTCAGGTGGGGACTTGGAGAACTTTTCTATCTAAAAGATTGTAAATGCACCAATCAGCACTCTGTGTCTAGCTAAAGGTTTGTAAACACACCAATCAGCACTCTAAAAACGCACCAATCAGCACTCTGCATCTAGCTAATTGGGTGGGGACCTGGAGAACTTTTCTGTCTAGCTAAAGGGATTGTAAATGCACCAATCAGCACTCTGTGTCTAGCTAAAAGTTTGTAGACACACCAATCAGCACTCTGTAAAAATGGACCAATCAGCACTCTATAAAATGGACCAATCAACACTCTGTAAAATGAACCAATCAGCAGGATGTGGGCAGGGCAAAATAAGGGAATAAAAGCTGCAGCAGCAAGGGCTTCTGGTACTGTTCCACGCTGTAGAAGCTTTGTTCTTCCGCAGTTTGCAATAGATCTTGCTGCTGTTCACTCTCTGGGTCCACATCACATTTACAAGCTGTAACATTCGCCAGGAAGGTCTGAAGCTTTACTCCTGAAGTCAGCAAGACCATGAACCGACCAGAAGGAAGAAACTCCCAACACGTCCGAACATCAGAAGGAACAAACTTCGGACACACCATCTTTAAAAACAGTAACACTCGCTGCCAGGGTCCACGGCTTCATTCTTGAAGTCAGCGAGAGGAAGAACCTACCAATTCCGGACACAAAATGACATGGAGTTTTGCATAGAATAGGTAAGAGGGAAGATAAGAGGGCCTGATGATTTCCCCCAAACCCATTTTTTTCAGGGAATTGTCCTGCCAGACAAATATCTCATTTCTCAGAAGCGGTCTAGACAGTTGTATTCATTTGTGTGTATGAATAGAATTTCTAGTAAGCTACTTCACTAAGGGCTTTAGTACCTGGGCAAAATTTTCAGAATAGCATTGCCCTTTGGATAAAAATACTTTTTTTCCTAGGTTTGAGATAAATCTTTCTGACTCTTCTCATATAAAGAAACTTTAGATGAAAAAGATGGGTTTTTTTTCTTATAAAACACAGAAAGCTTTTTTCAGAGCTTTTTGGGCAAGTAGAATGGAACATTTAAGAGTTTAAGTAAGGTAGTTTTTTAAAATAAATTTTTTTTCCCTCTACAATCTTGCACATTGAGGTCATAATATTAACATTCAGAAGTCTGTATCAGCTACCTGAAAGTGATGTAAAACCAGAAAGTTACTAAAATACACAAAGTCTAAGTCATCTTGGGAAAATGCTATTGAAGTTTTAATACAGCTATTCCAGCACCAAGTTTATACATGATAAATATATGCGTACATACATCAGTTTCCCTCTCATGATAATATACTACATTTAGTAACATTATTCTCTATAGGGGCAGAGTAGTACAAGTAGTTTCACAGATATTGCAATTATTAGCCAGCGACTGTTTTTAAAGGTATTATGACAACTTCTTACTTATATTTGCACAAGGCTTCCCTGAAATAGCCTGCCTCGGGAATGAGAATGAAGAAGAAAAGTCACAGGCCCTTCCACAGGTTCTTGTCAGTGAAAGGTTTCTGCCATGGGGCAGTTATTGCTCATCTAAAAGCCTAATAAGAGCAGCTGAAATTTCATATATATGAGGATGTGACAGATGTACAACCTATGGTATACTAAAACTAGGAATATTAAGGCAGTGTTTCATTTGATAGAAAAGCAAAATACAGTTACCTTTGGGAAAGTTTCTTTAAATTTCACTGCTTTTATGTCCTAATTTTTAAATGGTTTATTTATTATTATTGTTTTTTTCTTAGTTTTTGAGAGGGAGTCTCGCTCTAGTCTCCCACCCAGGCTCGAGGGCAGTGGCATGCTCTCTGCTCACTGCAACCTCCACCTCCTGGGTTTAACCGATTCTCCTGGCTCAGTCTGCTGAGTAGCTGAGACTGCAGGCGTGCACCATCACGCCCAGCTAATCCTTTTATGCTTAGTAGACATGGGGTTTCACCGTGTTGATCAGGCCGATCTCGGACTCCTGACCTCAAATGATCCACCTGCCTTGGCCTCCCAAAGTGCTGGGATTACAGGTGTGAGCCACCAGGCCCAGCCCTTAACTGTTCTTATACTGACTCTTGCTACATAAATGTATCTGCAGATAGTTCTGTTTGGAAATAAGTAAAAGTTTTGAAAATTTTCGTCAGGCATACAATATTAACGTTTTTAGCTAGTGTTTGTATGGTGTCTGCCTCAGTAATGAATGTCTGTTGTGTGTGTGAGAGTTTTGGTTTGACAACTTTGTTTACTCAGGTTATTAATGGCTATGGCATGTGAAATTAAATGTAAGTAAGGTGTTAAACATCCCTAAGTTCTGATAGATTTAAACAATCAAATATATTTTCACACAATTCAATGTATTGTTCTAGTTATTATGAGGTGAAGAGGAAGTGGTGCAAAAATTTATAAACCATGTTCCCGCCTAAATAGTTTATGGTAAAGACATACAAATAATATATATGATACAGGTTTTTGGATACTCGTGATAGAGGCACATAATAAAAAGCTGTAGGTGTTTAGAAGAAAGGAATCATATGCAGTGAACATTGTCAGGAACAACTTGAGTGATTTTCTTTTTTTTTTTTTAATTTGGGCCTAGTAACATGATTGCTTAAGAACAGAGGTTGGAATAAAGAAATGTAGAAAAGCACAGGATTTGAAGGAAATAGCCATAATATGTCTTTCAGGATAGGGCATTTATCTAAGATATAAAGAGGCTATAAAGTTGAAAACAAATTAAGTTCCTATAGTATAAATCTGTATGTTCCAAGTTTCATAATTTATATTTAATATGCTGGCCTTTAGAAAGGGATCCACTGGAGGAGCAGAGGACCTCAAGTTAAAATAAAATATTATTCAGACATTGGCATAAGGCTTTTTTTTTTTTTTTAGGAAAAAAAACTGGATATTTCTGTATACTAGAAAGGGTAGAATGGTCCATGAGCTCTCAAACTGGGAAAATGCTTTCTCCTTTTACTTTCCATCCATTCAATGCCTGTATGGCATTATGCAATAACTAAATAATAAATATTTGCATAAACTGTATTCTCTTTTTATTTTAGATATGAATGCTGCCCATGAAAAATGCTGGGGTATTCATTCCTATTTATCTTGAAAATTTAGGTTTGTCAGTCTTTTGAGAGTATTTTTCTCTAGCAGATAAGATTATTAATTGTGACTACGCAGAAAAGTTGCCAAAGAATTTCATTAGTGTTACGAAGGAGAAAACCATGTTTTTCGTTTTTGTTTTTGTAGTGAGCACACCCTTATCTCTATGACATTATTACCTGTTATAATGACCTTTCAATTCTCTTATTTACATAAAAATTCCCATATAAAAAGATGAAATGTCAGTTCATATTAGTGCACACACACATATATACATAAAAATACATATGCAGATACATGACTGTGTTAGTCAAAGTTCTTTAGAGGGACAGAACTAACTAGTATATATAAATATATAAAAAGGGGAGTTTATTA